>NC_056745.1:47664039-47716975 GCF_019279795.1 Protopterus annectens
ATAGTTTGTCGTAGCTTCTTTTGAGTTCTAAACAAGAAATATAATTTAAAACAATCAGGAAGGTGAATTAAAGAGCACATAAATTCATGCATATTCATAAAAAAAATCTGTACAGGGACCCATGGTTTGAAAATAGCCCAGGGTCCAATGTTCACTTAATCTGTCACTGGCCAGATACATTTTCAATGAATGTGAGTGTCAATGCATTTTTCAAAGAATGTGAGTTTCAATATATTTTTTCAATGAATGTGAGTTTCAAGAGAAGACAAGTTTATGTTTACTTTTGCTAAGTCTGTTTTCAATATGCGACTGTTTTGTTTAGCAAATGGCCATCAGTTTTTGTAAAGTTTTAAATGTGATACAAATCTCTGTAATCATTGTAAAACTAAAAAAGAAAATGGTGTGTAAACTAATTGGTTTGAAGTGTATTTCTGCTAACTGAGGAGAGAATGCCATGCAACACTGGAATTGCTAAGGGGAGATGACCCTAGTCCATTACCCTGCCTAAGGCTCCACTTGACCATGATCCAGCTCTCACAGTACTCCATTTTATACAACTCCTCATCTAAGCTGCACCAATTAAATGTCAAATATTCTTGCTTGCCAAGAATCATGACATCATTTTGCAAAATGAAAGTTATCCAAAATGACACCATTCTTGTTCTGCCTTTTGCTTTAGCATGCTCCTAATCCCAACTGGACATTTTAACATGGCATTTGTCTTAAGTTTGCATTGGAAAGTGTTTCCATTATTGAGGAGAACCATGCTGCTTTGGCTAGACATCCTGTTTGCTTGCTCCAGTAATAGCAATAAATGTTAGTGTTACCCTGTTAAATCACCTCCTGGTAATCATTTTAATGCTATCATATAGCCAAATAACCAACAGTCTTCTATTGGCATACTACGTCACACAGGTTAAGCAAATGTAAAAGATACCGATATCTCACTTTCTTTGGGCCTGCATGTCTACTAATGCATACTAATTGACATTTCTCCTACTAAGTGGACCCCTTATCCAGGCTGTTCAAACAATAAAAAACAAATATTTATTTATATATAATATATAGGTATGTGTACATGTCCCTCTTTATGTTATTATGAGAATGAATGTGTGTGTGTGTGTTTGGGGATGGTGCTTTATTCTCACACCTCTATCCAGAGACATTGCTTCCTACACTGCTAAATTGTAGTGCCTGTCCCTGAGTCAGTGCAACATCAGTTTTTAAAAGGAGCATATAGATACATTGTTTCCTTTCTACTTTTTGTCTATTTACTTGATGCACGGAGTTTGGGGAAAATGTGCTTCTGTACCTGGACTAAAATGATGTGTGCTCATGCACTTCCCTGTGTGTGTGTGTGTGTGTGTGTGTGGGTGGAGGTGGTGGTTAGAACATTCTCCTGCACTTGAATGAAGAAGATGTCTGCTCGTGCACTTCCTCTGTGAGAGGATGCTGTTGCACCTGGACTGAGGTTATGTGTGATGATACATTTCCTCTCTGGGGTGGGGGGATGTGCTCTGCACCTGGATGGAGGTGATCTGTGAGGATACATTTCCTCTTTGGGGTGGGGGGAATGTGCTCTGCACCTAGATGGAAGTGATGTGTGATAATACATTTCCTCTTTGGTGTGGGGGGATGTGCTCTGCACCTGGATAGAGGTGATGTGTGATGATACATTTCCTCTTTGGGGTGGGGGGATGTACTCTGCACTTGAACTGAGGTGAAGTGTGATGATGCAAGTGTGATGTGCTCCTCAACCAGGGTCAAGGTGATGTGTGCAGATGCACTTCCTCTGTGGAGGGAGGGAATGTGCTCCTGTACCTGGTTTAAGGTGGTGTGCCTAGATGCACTTCATCTGTGTGGGAGAGGGATGTGGTCCTGTACTTTGACTGAGGTTATGTGGATTGATGTACGTGCTATGTGAGGGGGAGGGATGTGGTCCCGTACTTTGACTGAGGTTATGTGGATTGATGTACATCCCCTTTAAAGGGAAGGGATGTGGTCCTGTGCTTTGACTGAGGTTATGTGGATTTATGTTCTTCCCCTTTAAGGGGGAGGGATGTGGTTCCATACTTTGACTGAGGTTATGTGGATTTATGTACTTCCCCTTTAAAGGGGAGGGATGTGGTACCATACTTTGACTGAGGTTATGTGGATTTATGTACTTCCCCTTTAAGGGGGAGGGATGTGGTCCTGTACTTTGACTGAGGTTATGTGTATTTATGTACTTCCCCTTTAAGGGGGAGGGATGCAGTTCCATACTTTGACTGAGGTTATGTGGATTGATGTACTTCCCCTTTAAGGGGGAGGGATGTGGTCCTGTACTTTGACTGAGGTTATGTGGATTGATGTACTTCCCCTTTAAGAGGGAGGGATGTGTTTCTATACTTTGACTGAGGTTATGTGGATTTATGTACTTCCCCTTTAAGGGGGAGGGATGTGGTTCCATAGTTTGAAATTATGTGGATTGATGTACTTCCTCTTTAAGAGGGAGGGATGTGGTCCTGTACTTTGACTGAGGTTATGTGGATTGATGTACTTCCCCTTTAAGGGGGAGGGATGTGGTTCCATACTTTGACTGAGGTTATGTGGATTTATGTACTTCCCCTTTAAGGGGGAGGGATGTGGTTCCATAGTTTGAAGTTATGTGGATTGATGTACTTCCTCTTTAAGAGGGAGGGATGTGGTCCTGTACTTTGACTGAGGTTATGTGGATTGATGTACTTCCCCTTTAAGGGGGAGGGATGTGTTTCCATACTTTGACTGAGGTTATGTGGATTTATGTACTTCCCCTTTAAGGAATAGGGATGTGGTTCCATAGTTTGAGGTTATGTGGATTGATGTACTTCCCCTTTCCTTGTTTGTCTTCCTGTGTGCGTATCACTTTGTATGAGGAAGAGATGAGGGTGCAGTACAAGAGCCAGATTTCAATTATTTCAGTAACTTAGTGGTAGAGCAGCTGGAACAGTGATCTGGGGGGTCTAGGTTCAAGTCCTACTTGAAGAACACACTTAATTAGTGCAAAGATCCTGGACTTGGACCAGGACATTCACATTCAAAGCTTGCAATTGATGCAGAGTTCATCTAAGACCTGGTTCAAAATGGAATAGATGGAGGCACGCTCTCCTTTTTCTACATGTATGTGTGTATATTTGCACATTTCATCCCTTAGAATCAAATTATATCAAGTTTTTGTGGAAAAAATATTTCCTTATCTATGAATTTTAAACCTTTCTGTTATAATGCTCCAAGCACTGAAAAAACAGCTGGATTGAAAACATTACCAGTTTGTGCTGGAGCCAGGTTTCACTGAATTGATCTGATTTTTAATAATTTAATATTAACAAAGCAAGTGTACTAAATGTCTTAATGTTTCTTTGCTTTTATTTATTTATTGCATTTGTTTACTCTGATGGTCCATCTGGGTAGACAAGCTGTCCATTTTCAGCGGAGGCTTGGGGAGAAGAGCTTCACAATAAAACAAGTAAACGGAAAAGCAATAGTTAAAATATTTTAGACAATAAGCATAAATAAATATATTTTATGTCAATACAGTTACTCACAGTTTGATAATGATTTTTTTTTATACCTGATATGAAAATAGTATGCAGTAGAATACAATGCCATGAGGCATTACATTTGAGGACAACAAAATGAAAACAGATTATTTATGACTGACATACAATACACTGTTTTGCAAAGTTTTATGGCAGAAAAAAAATTGTAAATTGTGAAGTTGAAGTACAGGAGATTCTTTGAAGTGCATGGATCAGTAGATCAGAGTGTGTTTTTTTATCTTTTTAATTTCTCCATATCTTCTGGGTTTCTTATACCATGATGGAAATGGACCCCATTCCTAAGTCAAAATAAGAATAAAGTTCATGAAATTAGTATATTTTCAATCTTTAATGTCAGCCAGAAGTGCTCTTCACAATTCCGTCTGCAATTCATACAGAGTTAAATGTACTGGTAACATATCTAAATATGATTGTAGATAATTTTTTTATAAGACTCCATTACTCCTACTACAGTTGGAACTATCTGGGTATCTTTCTTCCACATTGCTCTCATTTCTGCCTGCAAATCCTGATATTTTATGACTTTATGTCTTTCTGTACACAAGACACTGTAGTCACTGGGTGTGGCGATTTATTTCAACGATCAATGCTACTTTTGTCTTCTTTTCATGAATCACTATATCTGGTTTTCTAGCATCTACCTTTTGAACTATTGATAATGGATGATGCCATGTAATGTAGACTTCATCAGTTATATGATGCTTTGTGGCTCATGTTTCCAGTGTTTTTCAGTAACTTCAATACCAGAATGTTTGCACAATCCCCAGTGCAGCAGTCTTGCCGCATTATTATGCCTTTAAGTATACAGGGCTTCTGCCATTAGTATGTCACAACCAGCAATGAGGTGTGCAACTTTTTCCAGTTCTGTTTTACAAAATTTACATTTGTCTGTTTCTCCCACATGCTGAATGGAATATTAACCTTTCATCTCTTGGTTTGAATTCACCTCTCCTTAACCATTCCTGCGTTCATTCCTGATCAATATGAGGCTCTTCCAGAAGTTTTCTATACTTGCAACTATATTTATGTTTTTTCCACATTTCTTGCCTGCTCATCTGATCCTTCACCTTATATTCTTTCTTTTGTTTTTTTAGTGCATTCAGTTGCTGACTGATTTTTATTTACTTGTGGTTTGATTTCCATT
Source organism: Protopterus annectens (assembly GCF_019279795.1). Taxonomy (NCBI): domain Eukaryota; kingdom Metazoa; phylum Chordata; order Ceratodontiformes; family Protopteridae; genus Protopterus; species Protopterus annectens. Next base: position 47,668,762 of record NC_056745.1, read on the forward strand.
CCTGCTTGATGCCGACATGCTTCTGCAAGACTAAGCAGGGAAGTCGTCTTAGAGTTATTCTCATGTTTCAAAACTTTCACTGCATTTGAGTCTTCTGAGGTCAGCAGATGTGTGTGGTGTCCCACGATTGCATATCTATACATGTAATCAATTTCAAGGAGGCCCATCTCTCCTTTGGAATGGGGAATATATAATCTTGGTATGCAATGATTTTTATAAATCAATTGGTGAACATAGTTGTATGAGAGTATGGATAGACAGGCTATATGGAGAGTAGACAGGCCCAGGAAAAGAGGAAGAGAAAGAGAGAGAGAGGGGCAGCATTAGGATGTCCCAGGAGAGGTGCAAGAGCATAAGTATTTTAGGTGATCATTTAAATGTAGTTTAAAAGACTTTTTATTTTCTAATAATCTAAGAGAGAGCAGTATAGAATTCCAGGTTTTAGAGAGAGCAGAGGAGCACAGAGAGTCTCCAGCAGTATTTTCTGATTTAGTTACAGTTAGTCACATTTTGTCAGAAGAATACAGTGGTCTTTCGGGATTGCAGAGTTGGAGAATGTTGTTTAGCCTTGGGCATTTTTCTCTGTTTTAGATATATATATATATATATATATATATATATATATATATATATATACAGTTACTGATGTCAGTTTAGTGTGAAGCTGTGATGTGTTCTATAATGATAGCTGGTAGCAAATTTTACAATTTTATTACAACACTGACCTAGAAAGGAGAGATTATTGGAATGTAAATTGATGAATACAGGGGCTGCATAAAGAAAAATAGAGATGAGATGAGATGAGATGAGATGAGATGAGATAAGGCAATATTTATCCTAGTCTGCTCAGTTAGGTAGGGTTTGGCTCCATAGAGGTCTTCCAATTTTTGATGGATTTTCTTTACAGCCTGTTTTATGTGGTGGTTGAATTTTAGGATTTTACCAGTGGTAACCTCTAGCAGTCTGGCATGGGTTACCATTTCTTTCTTGGTATCATTTGATGACAGAATTGAGAAGGAAGTTTTTGGTTGGTTAGTTGCTTAGGGGTGAATAGGACACTTTTGGTTTTTTGGTTGGTTAGTTGCTCAGGGACGAATAAGATAAGTTTGGATTTGGGGGAGTTTAGAAGGCTCTATGAGTCAGTTAGCCAAGTCTCAATTTGAGAAAGTATTTTGGGTGTTCTATTGTAGTTTAACTGTGTTTCTGGTGGAGCAGATGATTGTGGAATTGTCTGCATACTGGATGATTGTTGCTTGTTTGGTTGCTAAATGTAGGTCATTAATGAATATATTAAAAAGTAGTGGACATAATACAGAGCCTGAGGAACTCCTACAGTTAACGGGAGAAAGGAAGAGATGTTGTTGTGCCACTTTACAATTTGTTGTCTGCTTGAGAGGTAACTGCTAAATCGGGATAGTGAGAGTTTATCAGAGTCTTGAAAAGACATCTCGCATTGTAATTTTCGGTGTGACACCATGTCAAAGGTGTTGGATAGATCAAAGAAAATGGAAGACACAAGGTTTTTGTTGTTTCTGCTTTCACAACAAAGCTTAGTAGTGCAGTAATGATGCTTTGATGTGGACAGAACCATGATGTCTAGGGGAAAGTAGTTAGTTTTCAGTAATGTAGGTAAGAACTCAGGATTGTTTACATTTTTCAAGTATTCTAGATAGAGTAGATAGGATGATTATGGATCTGTAACTGGACAGGTTAGTTGTTTCCTCTTTTATGTAGGGGAAGTATGTAGGACTTTTTTTCCACAGAGTGGTAACAAAGCTTTCCTATACAGAGTGGTTTATTAAGATGGACACAGGATATCCCAGAGTATCTGACACTATTTTTGATGTGTTAATCCGATAAGTTGTCTGGGGCAAGGCTGGTAGGTTTCAAAGTTTTAAGTAGTTTTTTGATAGTGGAGGCAGGGAGGGGTTGAAATTGGAGAGCTTGAGAATGATCTGTGGAGTCTGGAGACATCAAACTAGTTATAGAGGACTGTGGCTTTAAGAGAGAGAGAGAGAGAGAGAGAGAGAGAATTCAGAAAATGTGAGTCAAATTAGTTAGCAATGGAGTCTCCTGGTATACCTTTTGTGGGGCTAGGTTTTTGTGGGGCTAGGTTTGGTCATGTGGGCTGGATGTAGGAGTTTGTCAATGGTGGATCAGAATATCTTAGCATTGTTCTGATTTGCTGTTTGTAATTTTTTATAGTAGTTTTTGCCAGAATAGATTTTGGTTTTAGTAGTATTTCTAAGCTGATTGCATTTTGTTTGTTGGCATCAATACTGGATTTTTTCCAGATTCTCCTGTTTTTCATGAGCTGTTTGTTTACTTTGTTAGCAAGGGAGCAGGGTTTGATTTAATTTGTATAGGCTTTATGGGTACAGCCTTGTTTAGTATTTTTAGAAATGTGTTAAATAGTGCTACTGCTTCATCTAATGTGATTGTGTTTATCCCTCCCCAGTTTATTAATGTTATACTTGTAATGAAAGTGTCTTTGCTGAAGATGGATAAATTGCTAGCAAGGTTATTGAGATGTTGTTTTTGGTTATGAATTTGCTCTCTTATTGCAAGAATAGGAAGGTGGTCACTATGAGTGTCAGGGATAGCACTGACATAGTTTATTTTATCTGTTTTATTTGTAATGAAAATTTAAGATGGAATTCTTATTAGTAGACTTGTTATAGCTGGTAGGGGTACAGATAAGTTGGGTAAACCCATATAAGTTTATTGCATGAAGTCTTCATTATCTGTGGTTTGCTAATCAATATTCACGTCTCCTAATATTATATTTTCTTGAGAGATATCAGATGATGTACAGGAGAGAACTTTTATTCAGCAGTGTTTCTGTTATTACCAGTGGGATGTAGACACCTATTATGCATAGGTTCTTGTGGATACTGATTTTGAGAGATAATATAAGCATTTCAGTATTATGACATGGGGAAGGTTTACTAGGTGTAGGGAGATACTTAAGTTATTTTTGTAGATGATGGCTATCCTGCCTCCATTTTCATAAGTGCTGTCTAGCTTTAGAATGTTGTATCCAGGTGGTAAGATTTTATTCTCCTTTATATCTTTTGTGAGCTAGGATTCAGTGATGACTAGTATGTCTGTGGTGCAACAGGTAGCACACTTGCTTTTGGTGCAGAAAGTTGTGGATTCTATTCCCACACCAGGAAAATCGATTGCTGACACTGTAGTGCAGCATAAGTGGGTACTGCTAAGTTTGCTGTCCTTTGGATGAAACATTCAACTGAGTCCCCAGCTGCTTGAGCTGGTGATAGCTCTGTTGGATGGAAAAGATGCCATGGCAACTATTGAAAAGAGTAGGGGACGTTCTCTGATGCCCTAGCCAAATTTCCCCTAGTAGTGTAAATAACACCTCAGGTCTCCCCTGAAAACAGGCTAGGAGCCTAGTTGGACTAACCCCATTAACAGATGGAGAAATAAAAAATAAAATAAAAACTGTCTGGATTGCAGTATACTATCCAGGTATGTAATTCTGGCAGTTTGTTATGGATACTTCTGAGGTTACTTGAATAGAGGTGAAGGACAGAGAGCTGTTTTAACTGGGGTTGTGGAGCAGAGTTATTCTGGAGTTTCATGGATTTCATGTGTTTAGAATAGTTGTTTGGACCTGGATTATGGTGGATATTGCCACAAGAGTTTAGACAGAGTAAAAAGAACATGTAAAAATAGAGCTGCTTGTGTTTCAACTTGGGTTTGATGCCTTGGTTGGGATTGTGGTTGTTGTATAGGTACCTATTGTTAAAAAGGTCAATACTTGATGTGTTGTAAACAGTGGGTGCTATAGTGAAGTTGTAATGGGTGTTAGTTGGTAGTGTGGGAGCAGTATGGAATCTACTGAGATAGCTGTTGAATCAGGTGTCGGCAGGATGTAAGTTGAGCTAATTATATGAGAGGAAGATGTATGAGTAAGTGCTGTAAGTAGTAAGAGAAGATGGTTACGGTTAGTGTTTGTATATAGCTAATGAGTAATAGATTAACTATACAGCCCTTTCTTTTGCTAATCTATTGTCTAGAGTGACAGATTAAGCAGTTGGATAAAATAGTAGAAAGGTACAAAGCAAGTAAAGAGGCATCATGGAAAGCAGGAGTGGAGAAGATGTATAGGTGCATCTAAGATAAAATGGGGATGGAGTATTTGAGATGAGTTATGGAAGGAGACTGGAGTGATGGGTTTGGTTAATGCGGCATAGTGGGTGGAAAAAAGTAGAGGCAAAATGCAATCTGGGTGAGAATTGGGGGCAGGGGAGCAAAGCGACCCTGAGCATTAGTGAGGGTAGGGGTGGGTGGGAATTGGAGTAGGGTAACAGGGGTGAGTTAAGCAGTTTTCCCCTTGCCATAGACAAAGGACTGCTAAAAACAATCAAGAAACCCATTTGGAAGGAGAGAGTACCAAAGGAGCTGCTGTGGTGTAAGACAAGAGAGTAATAATTGCACACAAAGTTCCTTGGTTTGAGATAGCAAAATGTTTACAAATAGTTTATATAAAACTATAGCCCTCAGACAGATGTTCCAACTGTGAACTACACTGTGACATAACTTATAGAGCTATTTACTTGCAGAAAAACTTATAGAGAAAAATAAAAGCAACAACTAGTGTTTTTTTAAGAGTGGGATGACAGCAATGAGTCTGTGGTGATTCTGGCACAAATAATGGCTCATAGCTGAAAATGCTTTAGCAAGAGTCTGGGGGAAGGAAAAATAAACTTAAGGAAAGGAGGCTAAGGGTGAGCTTCTTGAAGGCATGCAATGCCACTGAAGAGAGCCAGGATAAGACAAGTAATGGGAGCAGCAAGTCTAGAAAATGTGAAGGAAAACTAAGAGAAAGAAATAGATTGAGGAGTAAAAGCAGTTCAGAAGAACAGTAAACAGTAAACATCATTGTCTGTAAGGAAGCAAAGAATAAAAGCTGGCCAGCAGGATGTCAGCGGAGGAGGGTAACAGACTGCAAGGCTATCGCTTACAAACTAGGACACTGAAGCTCTAGTCTGTAGACCACTCACTGTGCAGGTTAAAATACATGCAGAAAGACTGGCTGCCCAACACTTACTTAAAGCACAACAGCAGAGGTGGAAGAAAGTTTCTATCTAAAATAAATAGTGGGTAGATGGAGCTGACTCAGTCTGTCTTTTGGAGGAGTCTGTTGTGTGTATACTGTAGGGATTTTTCCAGGGAACCTCCTGTTGAAAAAAAAAATAAGCGATAAATTCAAGGTTCAATGCAAATCCAATTAAATTACTATGGAATGAACTAAACAAAACAGAATATTGCCTGCAGCAAATGCACTGCCAGTGTAAGTGGTTTCTTAATAAATATAGAATGCATTTCAGAAATTCATTTTAATATTAGTTTGCTTTACTTTCTTGCAGCATATTAGTTTAAGTGTGGTTTTCACAAATATCTATTTGCCATACAAACACTAACAACAATGAAATTAATGAAGAATATTTAGACATTTTCTACTTACGGATTCCCCTTTCAAGTTTCTCTGTGAAGTGGTAGTTACACATTAATACAACTGACAGATACTTGAGTCCTCAGATAAGTAAATATTTAAATGCTCCTGCTCCCACACAACTCTGTTAGTCAAAAGAGTAATACAAAACACAGTTAACATTCATGCTCTAAAATTAATCTGACAAAATTAAGATGTGGATGCAGTTTTGTATCATCCTTTATAATAACCTAAGTGTTTCTTAAGCAATAGACAATATTCGTAATGACCACTCTCATCTATTGATTGATTCATTTATTCACTGACATAAGGAAGAGCAGGTGCAGCTGATCGAAAACTTGGGTGATCAAACAGTTTGGGGCTTCCTGATTAAAACTGTTGTACAGTAAGGGGTGGGAAGTTTGTCCCTATCATCCCTGTGGGGTGATCTCAGATTTGGTGTTTGTGTGTGTGTGTGTGTGTGTGTGTGTGTGTGTGTGTGTGTGTGTGTATGTATATATGTATATATATATATATATATATATATATATATATATATATATATATGTGTGTGTGTGTGTGTGTGTGTGTGTGTGTGTGTGTGTGTGTGTGTGTGTCAGGGGGGTGTGGGGGTGCAGGGGAGATTGCCCCCTGAAAAACTTTTTTTTGTTTTATTGAGCTCTTGTGTGTAATGACACACACACACACACACACACACACACACACACATATATATATATGTCAAAACATCAACTTTTTAGAAAGTCGAACTTCATATGGTCAAGACCATATTATCGACTTTCCACAAAATCAAAAAAGACAAAACAAGAAAAATCTATTTTTTTGCGGGGGGGGGCAAGCCTCCCACATCATACCTCTAAACCTTTTAGAACAAGAAATCTGGACAAAGCCATACATAATGGGGGATAAAGACTCAAAAATAGGGACACCTTTTAAATATTGCTCTTACAAACATATAAAGTTGATAGAATGACAGGTTTTGCATTAGTATGAATTTTGTGAAGGATATAAAGTCTGAAAATCAAATGTCTGCCGTTATTTTCTGACATTAGTGCTCAGTTATTTGCTAGAAAACTACAATTTTATGAGAAACAGATCAAAAATATTAGTCAAAAATCTGGACATTCTGTAAAAATCTGGACAGTTGAGAGCATTGCCCTCTGTATTCCCACATGGGGTGGGGCAGAGCCACCAAACTCCTGCATATTTTATATATACATATATATATATATATATATATATATATATATATATATATATATATATCTACACACACAAACACCATCTCCAAGATCGCACTACAATGGGGAAAAGGGTAAATTCTCCAGTCCCAACTGAGATATCCATACAAAAGTTTTGGCATTTTGGAAAGTCAATCATATGGTCTCAGCCATATCAAGTTCATCTTTCTGAAACTTCGAACTTCTGAAAGATCCATATATTTAGGAGCCTAACTTCTCAAACCCTCTAAAGTCTGTCCACAATTGATTGGAATCTAATCATCAAACAATACAAATACTGATCCACAAAGGATTAAAAAAACATGCAAAGCAAGTTTTTTTGCAGGGGGGACCCCCATGCACTCCATACACCCCCTGTTAATCATATATTCCAAATCTGAAATTGCACAACAGTAGGGAAATCAGCAAATTCCTATAACGTACTGTGTAAAATCTCTAACAAACTACACGAAAGAACAGCACACCAACAGCTTTGTAACAGAATCTTTCATTAGCTTCGTTTACAGTACCAATACAAAACTAAATGTACCAGGTGCATATTGATAGCCATGTAAATGAATCTAATGAAAGATTAACTTGCACTACTATTGCAGACCTAAATGTGCATGGCCAGATAAAACCCATTACTTGAGTTAATAAGCATTAATGTAATGCTAAACACTGAAAATATGACTATGTGCTTTTAGATCAAACAAACAGAACCCTACATACATGTACGCATGTATATAGCTTTTGACTTTAACATTTGTTTTTTTATTAGAACTGTGGCAACTCCACTGTTTACTGTTGCTACTACTTTTCTGCTGTGTGTTATATAAAAAGGACCTTTATTGTTAAGTTGTAGCATCATTTAGCAAGATAATTTATTGTGGAAGTGTATCATACAGGTTTTCTGCATAACTGATATCAGATTTTGTGTCATTCTATGTATCATCTTGTCAAAGTTAATAAATATACTTAAGGACCGCATTTGTGACTGGTAATGCACATATAAGCATCACGTATTTGGCAGATATTATCTCATTCAGTTTTAAAAATCTGGTGAAATCTTATTCAGAAGTAATGATAACAAAATGTGATACTTAGATGCTGTAGTTCTTAGATTTCCTACTAATCCTGCATGAGTGTTCTACATTACTTAGCTGTGAGGCAGTAAGTAAAAGACAGGACCTTTACTTCTAAGAAGTCCTGGTGTTTCTGCTTATCCTTCTACTTGAAATAATAAAGTAGTGGCTTTAATTATGCATTTGTTTCCATGGCTACAGATTAGGATGTCATAACAGTCAGTATATGGGGAGAAAGCTAGGGAGACAAATTAACTCAGGATGAGCCAGAAAGGAAATACTGCATGGATTCATATTCATTTATTTGACACTGAAATATGGAGGCAAGTCATATTTAGAATGTAAATGCAGTGCGTGCAGAATTATACTTAATATATTTCTCTGAAGTGTCAAGAGCCCTTTAAGAAAGATATGCCAAATTCATGATTTCTGTCTTCAACAGACACAAAAGTCTTCATTTATTTCAGGTGCAAGTGTTCCTCTTTTCTGAATAGGAGATTAAAGCTTCTCTAAATCTTTTTTGATAACTATTTTCTTCAGGAATTATCTCAGATATATATTTTTAATATCATATTCGTCCATTTTGTAAACAAAAAGTCAGTCTTTTGTAATGAGCATATGCCCTAAATGTCACAATGTTAGTTATTCCACTCAAAAACTATTTGTCCTTTCATCTCCAGCCTTTCTGCTAATGGAATCTTAAATGCAGATGTTTTAAATCTGTTCCTGATGTGCCAAACAAATTTCCAGTGATTTTTTTCTCAATTTTTTTTTTATTTTTCAAATACAGTTGAATAAATTCCATAGTATTTGTATATAACATCTTACATAACTATGTACACTATTTACATCAGCTTGACATTATAACAGAGCTCAATATATACAATTACTTTATAGATATAATGATCCAGTTATCAGAGTGCACCTGTTCAGTTATTGCAAAGTGCCAATCAATGATAAGACTTTTTTCTATGAGTTGTTAATAAATGGCTTAGGATGAATCCTTAATTCTTTAATTTTAATTTATAACAATGCTGTGGTCTTCAGTAGGCTGTAGAGGTCTTCCAAAGTTGGTATTGTGTTTGTATTCCATCTTCTTGTTATACACTTTCTTGAGACTGCAAGTATTGTCCATACTAGATAGGGTGTATATTAGAACATCGAAGTTTCAGGTCTTCGAATGTTCTAATATCGACACCTAGTAACCGAAATCTGGTAAGACCGAAAATTTAGAACATCTAATTTTTTCCTAGGGAAAAGAAATTCACTGTTCCAAAACACATGCACACAACACAAACACACCAAACACACAGCAATCCACACCCATACACCTAAAATCTTACATTTAAACCTACACTAAACTGTACATACCCCACTATCTACCCACTTACCTTAACCCAAACCCTAACCCTAAGGTCCGTCACTATCACACACACACCTCACCTGTGCCCTAACCCTAACTCACCTATCCCACCCTAACCCTCACGTCCAAACATTCGCACACTTACCTGACCCGCGCCCTAACCCTAAATCACCTATCCCACCCTAACCCTCACATCCACACAATCGCACACTTACCTGAACCCGACCGTAACTTTCCACTGCAGAGCTGAAAATAGCAAAGCGACAATAACGGACAACCAAATTCTATCCCTAGGAAAGAATTTGGTTATCTAAAAATTTGCTATTTTCAACTTTCGGTTACTAGGTGTCGATATTAGAACATTCGAAGACCTGACACTTCGATGTTCTAATATAGACCCTATATACATATTTGACTCATTCAAATGAGGACCTTCGTACACATTTAATAATACTAGAGCTTTAGATAAGTTAAACGATTCATTAAAAAAAGCTTGTAAAAAGTTTTTAATATCATTCCAAAATGGCTTAATTTCAACACAGTTGAAACAAATGTGATTCCAATCTGCATTGTGTATTTGCTCACACTTCCAACATATTCCCTTTGTGGAAGAATTAATTTTAGTAATTTTATCTAGAGTTAAGAATATTCTGTGGAGCATTTCCAATTAAAAACTTTCCAGTATTGTATAAAGGATGTATGTTTTATTGATAATAAAATATTTGATTTGATTTCTTCAGTTAGCTGTAATGAGTGCCATTTTGTTATATAATTCCAATATGAGGATGTGGGAGTTGTTTTGTAATTTATCAATATCTTGTAAAATTTCAAAATACTATTTCCCATGTCATAATCATTATATATGATTTAATATAGGTATTTCATAAGCTTAGATATTTCTTTAAATGAAGAATTACTAATTATTCTGCATAAATCTTGCAAATATGTCAGAATGCTTTGCATAGTTAGCCAATCTTGCTGTGGAATTTTGTATGTTGTTTCTGTTATTTGCATATCCAGAACTTTTAGTTCTTTGATACATTGAAACCAACAAACAAATCCTTCCTGTTCCCAGGAATTAATTATTTCTCTGTATACTTTATGTGGATAGCTCTTTGTAACTATGAATGGTGTTAAAAGATCAAACCAGATTTTTAAATCTATATTTGCATTAATAATTTTCCTAAATGAGTCATTGTAATAATTAATCATACGAGTTTTAGTGGGCTTAGTTATGTTATATTGCATACTAATACATATCTGCCATGGCAAATTGTTTTTATCTGTTATTTTATTTTTTTTTGTAAACCAAATTCATTTGTTGATATTACAGTTAGTAATTCTTTCCAATTTGCAGAATAATTTGGACTTATCCAGTCTGAGACTTTATTAGATATTGATGCTTTTGTATATGTTTCTATATCAGGAAAGTTTAATCCTCCCTGTTTCCATGGTCTGATATGATGTATTAAAGCTATTCTGTTTCTTTTGGGAAATCAAAAAAATTTTATTAGGCATGAGTTTATTTCTTTGAGTATATTCTTTTCTGGTAACAGTTTATTGCCAAAACTATATTTAGAATCTTGGATAGTAAAAACATTTTTATTAACTGTAGTCTATCTTCAAATGTTAATATTACTTTGTTCCACTTTTCCACATAGATTTTAATTGTATTGATGATATTATTGTAGTTTTTTAAGACTAATCCATTATTATTCTTGCATAACTCAAATCCTAGATATTTTAAGGTAGATTCTTGTTTCCCTATAATGTGATTCCCCTTCATCTGCAATTCTTTTTTTTTTAATTTAAAAATAAAAATTTTGATTTTGATTTATTGAAACGGAGTCCTGAAGTTCTGTAAAATGTGTCAATTAAAATATCTAATTCTTCTAGTGTCTCTTTTGTATTGGATAATGTTAATAATATGTCATCAGCAAAGAGCATTACTTTAGAATTGTAGTGTTCATAAACATCTATTCCTTTGATTTTTGTATTGTTATGTATTGAATCTGCCAATATTTCAATAGCCAAAGCAAATAGAATTGGTGACATGGGACATCCTTGTTTAGTACCCTTTGTTATATGTATAGATTCAGAGGTGAAAGGACCTAGCTTAACATATGCTAAATTATTTGTATATACATTCTTTAGTAGATGAACAAAGGAAGGAGGAAATTCAAATAACACCAGAATTTTGAATAAATAGCCCCAATTTATGGAATCAAAGGCTTTCTCTATATATAAACCAATTATGAGTGTTTCTTTATTTTCTTTATTAACATAATCTATAAGAGAAATGATTCTTTTAATATTGTCATGTGTGTGTCTATGATATATAAATCCAGTTTGATCATTATTTATTGTTTTGGATACTGGTATTTTCATTATGTTAGTTAATATTGTCATAAATATATTATAGTCATTATTTAATAATGATATGGGTCTATATGAGGTACAGAGGTTTGGGGATTTGTTTTCCTTTAGGATTGGAGTGATTAAGGAATATCTCCAAGAGAGTGGTATTAAAGCTTGTGACTGAATTTCTAATAGAGTTTTATGGAAGAGGGATAGTATCTTTGAAGGAAAAGTTTATATATTTCCATAATTATGCCATCTATACCTAGAGCTTTATTATTTTACCCTCTTTTATTGTATCTGTAATTTTTTTTGTAGGATATGGGTGCTTGCAGATCTAGTTTTAATTTTTCTGGTATTTTTTTATATTGCAACATTTTTTCATATAGATTTAATTGATCGATATGTATATTTTCTTTTTGGAAATGTTCCACATAGTGATTTCTATAGGCATCAAGAATGTCACTTATATCGGAGACATTTTCCCCTTTCTTTTCTTTTCTTGGAAGATACTTTTAACGTTATTAGCTTTTGATTGCATTTTGATTCTTGTGGATAAATTATGTAGATATTTGGGAGAAGTGGCCAAGGTATTAATTTTTAGTTTTTCTAAAGCTAAACTAGTTTTATGTGTTAGAATTTCATTGTATTTATTGTTTAATACTTCTACTTTCTTTTCATCTCCAAATAATTTGATTTTTTTAGCTTTTACCGACAAAAGTTTAGATTGTAGATCTAACAATTCAGAATCCCATTCTCTGATTTTTTTATACAAAGTTAGGGTTTTACCATATATGATTTATCTTCTTTAAATTTGAAAGTATCTACAAGATGAATGATTCTACCCACTTGTTTAAAGCTTTTGATACAGCAGATGTATGCAGTGGTCTTTTATTTGTAGTTTCAGACATATCAAATATACAGTTAAAATCTCCTCCTAATATTAAGTTGCCTTTATAATTATTGGAAATGAAATCCAAGTGTTTTTAACAGTTCCTGATCCAATGCCTGGGAACCAGTATAGATTGCCTAGGGTCCATATTCTGTCATTATATTTAAATATTACTAATGCCATAAGGCCTTCTTTATCTTCATACTTATGAATGATTTCTGGGTTAATCACATTTGTTTTCCTTAAAATTGTTACCCCTTTTGTCTTTGTCTTATAAGTGGATTGTGCCAATATCATATATTCCTTAGGATTCCATTTGTAATTGTCATTTGGTTTGAAATGAGTTTCTTGAAGGAAGACAATTTGTGCTTTGTTCAGTTTTAAATATTTCAGTAGATTTGATCTCTTACTAGGATTGTTTAAGCCATTGGTATTTAAAGATAATAAAGTTAAATCCATCTTAGGTTATTTAGTCTATGTATTTTTTGTTTTATTGTGACTATTAAACATTTTCCTCTGATAACTGTAAAGTATATGTTTGAACTTTTAAAGGAAATTATCAGTTTTATACTTTGAGTGTTTACCAATAAAGTAATGTTTTGGTCAGGCATACTAAAAATGTTTTTGTGAAATAATTTTAAATGAATAAATGTTAACCAAACTAAGATCTGCACTAGCCATGACATGAAAATAATTCCTAATCTGATGTTTAAACTTAAGTCCATCAGATTATCACTCATACCTTGACAATCCAGAACATCGGAGCTCCATAAATTGAATTATCATATGAAGAATATTTGTAATAGGAATAAGCAATATTTATATTATTTTGAACAGATATAGTACTACTGTAGATTAGACAGAATTCTAATACAATTAAATGTCTACTTATTATATAAGCAATTAATATTTACATGAAAGATAGATGACAAGCAATTCAACCATAGTAAAGTAGGATGTATCATATATAAAACCTCAGTAAAAGATTATAGCACACAGTTATTTAACATATTCACCCTTATTTATGAAGTATTTCATAACATATTACTTAATATAACTAGATGGCAATACTATTTATACCTAATGTTTATAATACAATGTATTTTACTGGATATATCAGAAGTTATATTTCATTGTTTGCCAGCATTTAAGTAATCACTTTGTTTGTTGCTAACTTACTTAAAGCATCAAGTCTGTTTTATGTAAACATTGATGACAGTTAGTGCATTTTAATTATCAGTGCACCCCTCTTCCCCCTACTTCCTACACATAAAGATTTTCATATCTGTCATTTCTTATTATAAAATGAGTGAAATTATAGGTTAAAAACAACAAATTCACTTATTGTGATTAATGATTACAAGTTCCCTTTCCATATTCATAAATTGCCATTTATGGCATATACTGAAAGTTTTTAGATTTAAATGGCAACATTCTATTTTGTATAATCAACAAAGGTTAATCTGAGTGATTGTTGTCAATTTAATACTATTTGTTCAGAATGTGATTGTTACATTCTATGACATTCCCAGTTCAGGCTTCTATAGTTTCCCTTGAACAACTTTGTCAGTTTGATGTCATGTATAAAACATTAGTTACCTTGGTAACAGCTTAAGTATTATGTATGGTCAAGATGTGTTACAAAACCACAATTCAAGTTAAAGCAATTATATGACTTGTTATGCACATTTACTTATATGACAAAATCATCATGCTTCCCTTTGATGTTCAATATAGTGTATGTCATTTATGACAAGGTAAGACAGTAGTGTTATTATATTTAAGCCCATGTTATTAAACTGAGTGTCTATTGTCAATTTAATACTATTTGTTCAGAATATGATTGTTACATTTTGTGACATTTCAAGTTCAGGCTTCTATTGTTTCTCTTGAACAACTTTTGTCAGTTTGATGTTATGTATAAAACATTAGTTATCTTGGTAACCGCTTAAGTATTATATATGGTCAAGATGAGTTACAAAAACTACAATTCAAGTTAAAGCAATTACATGACTTGTTTTGCATATTTACTTATATAAGAAAATCATCATGCTTCCCCTTGATGTTCAATGTAGTGTATGTCATTTCTGACAAGTTAAGATAGTAGTGTTATTATACACAAGCCCGTGTTACTAAATCTTGTCTTTAATATCTAAATTCAGCAGACTGCTTCATCTTATATGACGATTATATATTTTATGTCTAGATTTACTAAAATCATACATTACATAAAAAGCGAGTTTACACTGCTGATTTAACTGTTATAGCTTGTTTTTGTGTTTTTTATTACCTGCACTTAGTTTAAAAGTTTGTTTGTTATATTTAACTGTTGAGGCTGCTCACTCAAGTGCGCTAGCCTGTGCATTGAATATACTGTAATTCTCCTGTTGTTTTCCTGAAAAAAAAAAATCCTTGTTTCCCGCCTTTCCTAAACTAGAATAGTCCCTTATACAGGCTTTGCTGTATTCTGGACTCTTGGATAGTTCCTGTGTTGCCCATTTCCTTACTTGGATAGAAGGAAGTTTCTTTGCTCACCAGTGGGAGTGGGGAGCCTTGAGCAGCCTATCTGTCCCTGAAGGAGTGACCTCAGCACAAGAATCTTGTAGTAATTGGCCGTTTTGGGCCATTTCTAGCTCTTTGAAGTTCCCTGCATAAAAACCCACTTTAGCACGGCTTTGCGCGATTGTGCGCATAGCGCAGCATCGGGTTTAAACTATTCCCGGCTCCACAAAGTCTGCTCTTCAATTTTTCCCTTAGATCTGCTCTATCTCTCAAATTAAACACCCTATTCTCAATCTAAGACCCTGCACTTGCCCAAAAAAGCAATCCTACAATCTTGCACTAATAAACTAAAAGCACTGCATCCTCATATACTCTCCACAGTTACCTTGTCCCCTATTGGTCCTTCGTAATTAAGTGATAAAAGAGTTCCCTTTACTACTCTAGCATGTCCAAAGGTCAGTTAATGGTTTCCTCTCCAGTCCAGCTGGTGAATCTGGGAATCTTGAGGCAATGTTACAACTGCCTCAAGTACACGGACAACCCCCTTCACCTCCAAACAGGTTCAAACATATGTGAGAGATGCAACCATATAGCCAAACTGGAGGCTGAGCTCTCTCACCTCAGAACTGGTGTAAGCAGTCAGGAGGAGAAGGTAACCTCACACAACACTAGTCCAGTCTCACATAGTCCTACCACAACAGCAAACCAAACACATAAACACACAAAAACATACTCTGAGGCTCTAAATAAAAATCTACCTAAGCAGCAGAGACCTCCAAAGCAGACATCCAAGCAAACGCTACCCCACAGCAAAACATGTGCAACACATAGCTCACAAAGTCAGTGTGCCAAACAGTCACAGCCCTTAAGGCTGAATAACACACCTGATACACTTGTAATAGGTGATTCTATAGTCAGACACACTGACGTCCCACTCACCAGACTGAACAAGGAGAAGGTCACAGTGAGCTGCCTGTTGGGCGATAGGATCCGCCACATAATGCAAGCACTCAGGCCACTCCAAAGCAAGTACAAATATGACTCTGTCATAGTACATGCTGATGTGAATGACCTGAGATGTACCTCCCTTGACTACATGAAAAGAGACATAGAGGAGCTCTCTGATCATGTAGCCCAGGCTGGTATGACCCTGACCTTGAGCAGCATCTTACCCTCACCTAGAATGATGCCGCAGTATAAAGACAAAATGATCAATTTTAACAATTGGCTAAACTTTTGGTGTCATTCAAAGGGGATCCAGTGCCTGTCAGCCTGGGATGACATACTCGACAAGCCACATTGCTTCGCTAGGGACGGCTTGCACCTGTCACCCCTGGGCTTTCGGATACTGGCAAAGGCTCTTGCCACCCCCATAGTGCCTTTTTTAGGCAAGGCTCAAAAGACAAACCCACCTCCATAGAAAACACAAAGAACAAGAAACTAAGGGTAATGCTGCTAAATGCCAGAAGTCTAAACCTCAAAATGCACACACTCGAAGCTCTCCTCAGTATGGAGAACATCGATATCTGCGCAGTGACAGAAACCTGGTTCAAGGCTCCAGAGAGCACCCCAGCACTACCAGGTTATACCTCATATCATGCTTTTCGGCCTCAAAACTTGGACAGAACCACAAAAGGAGGGAGAGTATCCATATTTATCAAGGATACCCACACCTCCAGGTTAGTGGCATTGCACGAAGCGTCAGAAACCATCCATGTGCAACTAACAGTGGGCAAAACTGCCTTTCAGTTTATAGCATGCTACAGACCACCATCTCAAAATCAGGAATCCCACTCGGCTTTCCTGAAAACATTGGAGAACATGAAGATCTCTCCAAACACCATTATACTGGGTGACTTCAACTACCCAAACATAGACTGGGAGCATTACTCAAGCCCCAACACCCTAGCCCAAAGGTTCCTGGAATTTATAAACTCAAATGCCATGGAACAACTAGTCACAACTCCCACAAGAGGGGAAAACATACCTGACCTGATCATCACCAACATGGGGACCCTATGCTCCACACCAGAAGTATACCCCTCATTGATAAGATCAGACCATAAATTCATTTCACTGGATATCCAAAACCCGACTCCACCCCCAGCCCAGAAAACCACAGTGAAAAACTTCTCAAAAGCAAATTTCACACTTCTCAAAACCGAGGTGGAATCCTTCAAGGCCCCCGGGCCAGTGGAAACTACGGCCCAAACCACAGAATCCTATATAAACACATTCTATGGACACCTCCAGGAATGCACGGATCATGCTAGACCAAACAAAACCAAGACCCAATCATCCAAAAGCAAGCGTCCAATGGCAGGTGGTGGACCCCAGCCATAAATAAGTTGTACAACAGAAGGAGGAAGCTACTACATGATAGAGCAAAATCCCTAAAAGGGAAGGCATCTCTGATTAGTACTAGCAAAAAATTACGATCCCTCATAAAATCCTCCAAGGCCAGCTTTGAGAGAAGAAATGCACAGGACACTAAAGACAATCACAAGGCTTTCTTTAGCTATGTTAGGAACCTGGGATGCAACTCCCAGATATGCTCAGAGTTGATTCTAAATGACAAAAAATACACTGAACCCACAGACATTGCCAACATCCTGGCAGACAGGTTCAGTGCAAACTCCCCCCCCCAAAAAAAAGAGCAAATATCTATCCCAGCAGAGTGCAGCCTCCCTAACATCTCAGATGCTCAGGTGAAAGCCGCCCTCTCCAAAGCAAAAAACACTGCTTCAATGGGACCAGACATTGTCCCGGGTTGCATCCTACATGAACTCCAAGAAGAACTAAACCCTCACGTAAAACTGCTGTACAATCTCAGCCTCACTACAAGATATGTACCCAAAGAATGGCGTACAGCAACAGTGGTCCCACTCCACAAAGGTGGTGCCTCAACGGACCCTGGTAACTATCGACCCATAAGCCTAACTAGCCTTATCTGCAAGGCCATGGAGAGGATCATCATGGAACTCATAAACAAAGACATTGGGGACCTACAGACACTAGATCCTACCCAGTTCGGCTTTGTCAAGGGCAGATCTTGCCTCTTGAACCTGGTCGACTTTTTTGAAACAGTCACCAAGGCCATAGATGAAGGGAAGGTAGTCCACACAGCCTATCTGGACCTCGCAAAGGCATTTGACACAATACCCCACTCAGGCATCATAGATAAGCTATCCAGCTTAAATATAAACCCCTATGTCACAAGATGGGTTGCTAACTGGCTCAAAGACAGAGCCCACAGAGTCAGAATTGCCAGAGCCATGTCAGATTCGAAACCGGTTACAAGTGGTGTCCCACAAGGCTCTGTCCTGGGACCTCTCTTGTTTGGCATATACTTCTCCGAGGTACAGGCCAACACGGGAGGACTATGGCTGACCAAGTTCGCAGATGACTGCAAACTGGGCACCATAATTGACTCTCCAGATGACACGAACATCCTCCAAAAAGGTCTCACAGAGACAGATAACTGGTGCCAGAGCCATGGCCTAAAGCTAAATGCCAAAAAGTGTATAGTCATACCCTTTGGCAAAAACAAAGTGCCCACAAATTACCACATAGGTGGTAACCCATTAAGTACAGAAGAAGTAATTAGGGACCTGGGGACCCAAGTTGATAGCAATCTCTCCTTTGACAACCACATTGCCAAAGTGGTTAGAAAGACCTTCTACATAGCCCACCTCATCATGAAAGGATTCACATCTAGATCAAGTGAGGTAATAGTGCCCCTTTATTCATCCCTCATCAGGCCCATCATAGAATACAATGCCCCTTTTGGGATGTACCTTACCCGACACTTGCAGCAACTAGAAAGACCCCAAAAGTACCTCACAAATAGGATCAAAGGACTCAAACAGATCCCATATGCTGCCCAGTTAAAAAAACTCCAGCTCTACTCATTTGCATACCGCCTACTTCGAGGCAATCTATGCCTGACATACAAAGCCATGTCCAACCCAGAATTAATGGACATGCTCCACCTCAGAAAATCTAAATCCCTTAGAACCACGCGCTCGAGGGACTTGAACCTCAGCACAGAAATAAATAGAACATGCTGGAGGGACAGATTCATAACCCAGAGGCTCCCTTCGCTCTGGAATAGAATCTCAGTCCATGTTAGGCAGAGCACCTCATTGACTCTCTTCAAGAGGAATCTTGATGAGTGGATGGGAGATCGTAGGTTTACCCCGGGGATTACTTTTGTGTCACTACTAGACAGAGGCACAGTAAACTAACCTTAAAAAGGGCACAGCAAACTCAAATCAAAGGGTGGCAAAAGCCAAACACACTCGGGCTAGGCTTATAAATGCCCCAGGGCAGATAGCCTAGTATGAACCTATAACTATTGTGTGTTTTTTTTTTTTTTTGGCTGCTGCTTAGTTATTTGAGAGACCACAAGCTGTAATGTTTATTCTTATTATTAGCTCCTTCCAAGCATGTTTATACAGTCCATACACTTTAAATTATGAGATCCTTCTAGTTTCTTATTTGTTATAAGTATATTTCCATCCTTATGTACATACATATCAGTACTACAAGCACGGGCAACAATGCCCATCCAGTTTTGCCAGAATATCATTCACTAATTCATGTGGTGTGTTTCCAGGCTGTTCTTAAAATATGCAAACCAATATTTGTCATGTTCCATTTTACCAGCCTGTTCCATGCAGTGACCACTCTGCCAGTGAACCACTCAACACACCTTCCATTCCCACAGATATTTCCATGAAGGAAATCTGATGACTCTCTAGCGCTTCCTGGCAACCCATAGAATCAGTTATCCCCATATGCCCAATATGTCCGAGCAAGCTCACCTCCCAGACCATTGCAAAGGGTTCTGCACAAGACCAAGTGCTCTTAGTCTTTCACAATAACTCAGCCTTCCACTCTTATGTAAGTCTTTAATGTGTTTGGACCAAAATACTTTTTAAATATAAAAGTGCGCTTATTATTTGTTTTTTTTTATCAAGAATCAACTTAATGAGCTAAACGAAGTGTTGAGAGACCATCAATATGCACATGTGGTTTAAAACAGCCCTTTTATTATATATATATTTTTTAAAACCAAAAATGTCATTGCTGAGAATCATCTTGGAGGCTCCTCAGAGCCATTAGGCATTATCATTACTCTGTTTCCGTTACCATAGCAACCTGGGAGCATCTGATTCTGTTAGTGTGTCTGTGTAGCACGAGCAAAAACAAACTAAAAATCCACAAAAACAGGTAGAGGTAAGCAAGGCAGCAAACACCAACAGATTAAAGTAAATCTTCTTTAATACAGGTAAATGTGAAGTGCTTTTCGTTTGAGACTGTGCTCAAACTTCTTCAGACAAACTGATTACACAAATCACAAGTATATATACCAATTAGATGAGCTGCTCACACAAGCACTACATCAATTAAACAATTAAAAACTGCACTAAGGTAATAAAGCATTTAAAAGCATATAAAACAAAACTGCCTAAATGCTCTTAATACATGTTTGTACTTAAAACCACCTTCAAATGTTACAAAGTAAAACAAATAAAAGTATAACCATCCAACATGTTGATTAAATAACCTACTGAAATAGATATGTAAATCAACTAATGTATACTACAAAAAAATAAAAAGTATAGAATATAAAAAATGTAAAAAATATATATATACATCTATCTTGATAAACTTTTAAGTTTTAAAACACTGACAATAGACCAGCATTCATTAAGTCCAGGGGTGTTATACGCATTTAATCTAACTTGCCACATAAGTTCTAATTCTTCCAGTTTCAATGGAGTAGGGCCTCCCCTAGGATCTTCGTGAATCTGATCTATTATCATAAATTTAAATTTATGGTCCGGGTTGAGACTGACATGCTTAGCCAGAGCATTGTCGAGTTTATTCTTCCAAATTGCATAAATGTGTTCATACAAACAGTCACGGAGACGTCTCTCTGTTTTCCTTATGTAGAACGATAAACAATTCTGGTATTGTGCTAAATAAACTATCATTTTAGAATTGCAATTCATTCGACATTTCAAAAAATATTGGTGGTTATGAATAATGAATTTATTAGATTCACTAACATATTGGCAGTAGTTACAAGATTGACACTTAAACATACCCGGTGTTTTTGGGTATGTACGTTGGCGTTCCTCAAGAAGGGACTTTAAATTTTTTGCCCTTCTATATGTGACCACTGGTCTGTCGCCAACTTTATTAAAAATACTAAAATCACTTTTAAAGATAGCCCAATTTTTACATAAAATTTCATAACAAGGCTTACTATTAATACTGAAAGTAGTAATGAAGGATGGAACATGACACGTAGGTTCACATGGTGTATTAATGTCATCTATTGAAACATTAACTGCACTACTACACTGTACCACTTCAACATTCATAGAATTAATATTTAATAAAGGTTTAAATAACTGCCTATTCCGTTTAGACCCCACTTCTTCTACAAGTTCATTAATCAGATTCTCAGGATAGCCTCGGTGAAAGAACATATTTTTTAATAGACGACATTCTTCAATGAAGTCGGCATCAAGAGTTCACATGCGGGCTGCCCTGACTAACTGGCCCTTTACTACAGCCTGCTTCTGATGCTGAGGATGACAGCTAGAATAATGCAAAAACACATTAGAATATGTGCTTTTTCTATATATCTTAGCTGTATACCTCTGAAGTGGAGAATTTTTCATTAATAAAATGTTAAGGTACGCTATAAAATCCGTACTAAAAGAAGATGTAAACTTTAGGAAATCTGTGGTGCTGTTAAAATAGTTGACTACCATGTCACTAATGGCTCTGTCACCTTTAAGTAAAATAAAAATGTCATCAAGGTAACGTGTATAAAAAATGAACACATCTTTGTAATTGGAATTAGATAAAACAAAAGAGTGTTCCCAATGTGCCATTACCAAATTGGCTATACTAGAACCACATGGGGAGCCCATTGCTACCCCCACCTTTTGCAAATAAAATTCATTGTTATACATGAAAAAGTTATTGTTAAGAACGATATCCAATAGTTCTTCAACTAGGTCAAGTTCTATTCTGGTACACCCTTATTGTCTTAAATCCAGCCTGATCCAGTCATTAACTATTTCATGTGGGATACAAGTGTACAAATCTTTGACATCTATAGTTAAAAAATTATGTTGGATGTCAAATGATAACTCATTGATTCTCTCTAGAAAAGACCATGAGTCTTTACAAATTTGTACATCATTAACTAAAATTTTTTGCAAGATTACATCTATAACTTTAGCACATGCATACATAGGTGAACCTCTGCTGTCAACTAAAGGACGCATGGGAGGGTCCAAAACATCTGTGTACTGCATACCAGAGGCTTGTGATGCACCTGAAGCAAAGCTTCACTTCACTGCAATTTCAAACCTAAATTCCCTCCCTTTCAGTGAGGCAGCAGCCAGGAAAAGAACAGAGGGTAAACAGATCAAAAAAACAAAAAACAAAAAAAAAAACTCCCAACAAGCCTCCAGCCTTCCCACCTCGCAGCAGACATACAAACAAACCATTCTCTGCCAAAATATCACAAATCACAGTTCTATCCACCCCCTTCCCCTGGATCCAGGCTAAAACACCAAATGTCTCTTTCTAATTCACAAGCATCAGTAAACCTTGATCACAAGCCTCAACCCACGGCTTTCTGGAGATGAAAACAGTAACATGTAACAGCTGCCAGACACAGCTGCATCCACATACACCATGTCAGGCTTAATCAAACAGCACTCAAAGCTATGATACCTGCCATAATTGATATTAATTATGTTTAGACAGAATAATAATGACATTTGTACTAGCTGCCAGACACGGCTGCATCCACGCACACCATATCAGGATTGATCAAACAGCACTCGAAGCCATGATACCTGCCATAATTGATATTAACTATGTGTGACCAGTGATACCAATCGACACACTCCAAGGAAGATGTATAACCAATTGGAGAAATAAACTTCCACAAAGTCAGTCAGCAAGCAAAAATCACGTAGTTTATTCCACTAGTTAAAATCAGCACAGTGAACAGAAAAATTGGTAACAAGTTAAGCTCTTTCCCCTAGGTTCAATCCCAGGCTTCTTCAGAACAAAAATCCAAAAAAACATTGGTGGGCTTAAATACCCCTACCTCCATCATGTGACCTTTCGTAATTGCAATTCTGTGACTTCCCATAGAATAAAATACAGTAAAACATGAAATGTTCCCTTCTGAAAAACACAGTTCAAACTTTATAATCTTACATTCATAGCCAATTGTTAGATTAGACACATTTAGATAATCCAAAACAATATATAGTAAAAAAAATAATAAATAAAAATGAAAAAAATGTTGTTGTGTATAAAAAATGTATATACATGTAAATAGTATATATATATGAAATATGTATATATATAAAGAGCAAGAAGTGTATAAAACAATAATAGGCAAACCTGTATACCTTAATTCATAAAAAGTATATATGTATAATAAAATATCCCCAAGAATTAATACATAATTAAAATATGTTGAGAATAGCAAGCACACTTTGTATATGCCTATAATCTTGCTGCTCTCATTCTCAGTACACTACCAATGTTAATATGGTCATTTAAACCGGGGGTCTTACCTGCGTCAAGTTTTAATTGCCAAAACAATTCACGGTATTCTAATTTAGTCTCCCAACATCCACCCCTGGGGTCCACTTCTACCTGTTCTAAGACAAAAAACTTTAAACTCATATTTGGACATCCAAGCGAATGTTTAAAAAAGGCATTCGACTCCTTCCTGGTTCTCACATCATAAAGATGTTCGTAAACCCTTCTACACAATTGTCTTTCTGTCTTGCCGATGTAGAAACTAAAACATAAAGTACACCATCCTAAATATACAACCCTGAACGATTTACAATTAAAATGTCCCTGGGCTTTAAGATGAATTTTTCTAGAGGGAATGAAAATAGAAGGAGTATCCGCCATATAAGAACATTGGTGGCACATCCCACACTTGAAAGTGCCATTCCTTTTGTGTTTAGAAACCTCAAAATTGTCCTTATTCCCCCTTTCCAAATACTCCTTTAAGTTTAAGTCCCTCCTTCTGACAAATTTAGGGAAAGCAGGTATGTGTTCTGAAATATCATCATTAATTTTCAGAACATACCAAAATTTATTAATAATTTCTTCGGTTAAGTGAGATGTGTCTGAAAATGTGTGGATGAAGGTACCTGGACCAAATTCATTACCTCTACTAGTTGCAGTGGTAATGTCTGTACCTTTCCCAATCAGGGGAAAGTATTTCAGGTCACTGTTGTGTAGAACCTCGTCCAACTGTTGATTAATGAAATCCTCAGGGTACTTCCTTTCTAAAAATAACTTTTTAATGTACCCGGTTTCGCTAATAAAATCTTCCATTTTACTCGTCATCCTTGAGGCCCTTATAAATTGGCCCTTAACTATTCCCCTTTTTTGATACATAGGGTGACAACTGTCAAAGTGTAAATAGCTGTTGGAAAAAGTTTTCTTCCGGTATAACCTGGACTGAAAACAACTGTTTGTAAAGTCCTTGTATATAGTGGTGTCCAAGTAATTTAATTTATCCTCCTCCACATTGATAGTAAACCTTAAAAATGTTGTTGTTTGATTAATATATTCAAAAAAGTTGTTCAATTCTTCCTTAGTTCCCTTCCATAGTATACAAATGTCATCTAAAAATCTAACATAGTGTACTATGTGCCTGTTCCATTCTGTTTCAAAAATAAACTGCTTTTCCCAGTAGTATAAAACACAGTTTGCGTATAAAGGGGCACAGGATGCTCCCATAGCCACTCCCTTTTTTTGGTGGTAGTATTCACCATTAAAGAACACATAGTTGTTTTTTAGAACCGTTTCTGTAAATTCAAGAACCAAGTTGATGGACTTACTGTCCAGCCCAAATTCGTTAACTAGGATGTTAGAAAACCAATCCAACCCCACAAAATGGGGAATACTGGGAAAAAGTTCAACAACGTCAATGGTGACCATCAATAATTCCCTACAAAACATACTTTTGTTAATCTTTTTTAAAAATTCCCATGAATCTTTACAAATATGTTGAACCGACTCCAAAAAAGGCTTCACAGTAACATCCACAAACACAGCTAAGGGTTCAGTGATACCCCCTGCTCCCGCCACTATTGGTCTAAATTTAATGTTTTCAATCCCTTTGTGGGTCTTGGGAATACCAAAAATCGTAGGTATTCTGGGATATCCGACATTCAAAAAATTGTACAATTTGTCGTTGAATGCTCCCTGTAAGAGGTGGTCATGTAAATAATATTTAATTTTTACGTATCCTATATTGATTTCGTTCTTGGAAACAACCTCATAATGTTCAGTGTCTTGCAAAATGTTGTACATGTAACTCTCGTATTCATAATTGTACATTAACACAACACCCCCACCCTTGTCTGGTTTCATAACCCTAACTTTATGCAATTTCAGAAGGTCTAATATGGCATAATCATCAACTGAGAAATTGTTATATTTACTAACGGTCCTGTTAGTGTTTCCACTAGTTCTAATTTCTTTTTCCACCAGTTCCTCAAAAATTCTCAAAGAAGGGTGAATGGGCGGGTTAAAAGTACTTTTTCTAACCAATTCACTGTTTGTTTGTACCTGACCCTTAAATATAATATTGAAATTTAATTGTCTCAAAAACATTTTTAAATCAATAATCGTGTTAACAGGCCTCCCTGCCCTAGAGGGTACGTAATGAAACCCTTTTGTAAAGAGTTCAAAGAAGCGTTCAGTAATAGAAAGTTCTGTAAAATTAAAAATGTTAAAATTGCCTAACTTACAAATCACAGATGTCTTGAAGGCTTGTTCGGAATCAGGGGTGTGTTCATTGTCCCTACTTTCGTCTTCAACTAATAAACATAAATCATTTAATGATTCCAAGTTCTCCCTGGAAAATAATTCCCTCTCCCCCTCCCCCCCCTTCCCTCCTCTCTGAAAATAAAAATCCTGGGTGGAACCATTCCTCCCTTTCTCCGCCAGTCTTTCACTTCTTCTAGGACCCTGAGCTTCTTGAATAAATTCATTAGGTCTATTCGCGTTGAAATTGTCAGCCCCTTCCACAGGGAACACATGGTCATAAAAACTATTCCGTGGTATAAAATTGGGTAATGGATATGCCCTACCTTCCTGATATTCACGTAAATCCCTCTCCAACTTCCTAATTTTTCTGTCTAAAATCTTGTTACAATAAACATCCACTTCATTAAACACATTTTCGTATTGATGTCTTTCTTTTTCAATTAAGTGGTAAATGTTTAACTTGTGTTGCAAATCATCTAAATCTTTCAACAAACAGTCACTTTTCCCCTCGTATTCTTTGATTAATAAGTTCAAAACCTCAATCCCTGCCCTATTGAATACTTCCCACAACTGTTGGTGTAGTGGACTGTCTGGTATCACATTATTGGGGTATTTAAAAAAACGTAACCCCTTAGGCACTCTATTAACTTTAACACAATGCTTCAGGTAATCAATTTCAAGCTGGTTGGTTTTAAAAGAATGCATCTTATTTTTAAAAGTCTTAAAACAATCTTCAAACTTTGCGTTCAAATTATTGCTGTCAGTACCTTCCAAAAAGTTAAACTTTTTGTTAGTCCAAGTCTCAAAATTCTGCGCCGGCCCGTAATTTGAGTTGGCTGTCGTTGTTCGAGCTCCATTAATCCTCCCCGACCCTGTAGTTTCTTTAAAAATGGTAGTAGTATTCCCCTTTCGTGTATCAATTCCAGTCATTGTAGAGGAGGAGGCCATGTGTCCATTAAGCTCCGTCACTTCCGTTAAACTAGACGCGTTGTCTTTGCGTCTAGTAACGGTCTCGTTGTAATGTTGTTGGTTACCAGGGAGACTGGCAACAATCTCTGTGTCCCTGTTGGATAACTGATTGTTCAAATCAGTTAAAGCAATAACTTTGTTGAATTCACTCCTCGTAACAGGAGTGCTGTCCACACAGTCCTTTGCTGCACTGTCTCTAAGTAACGTAGGAATTCCCTCAAAGATGTCGGTACCCTGCTCGTCAGCCATATCAAAGAAAACCAAAAAACGCACAAACAGCAAAAACCAGTAGTGCGACCAGTGATACCAATCGACACACTCCAAGGAAGATGTATAACCAATTGGAGAAATAAACTTCCACAAAGTCAGTCAGCAAGCAAAAATCACGTAGTTTATTCCACTAGTTAAAATCAGCACAGTGAACAGAAAAATTGATAACAAGTTAAGCGCTTTCCCCTAGGTTCAATCCCAGGCTTCTTCAGAACAAAAATCCAAAAAAACATTGGTGGGCTTAAATACCCCTACCTCCATCATGTGACCTTTCGTAATTGCAATTCTGTGACTTCCCATAGAATAAAATACAGTAAAACATGAAATGTTCCCTTCTGGAAAACACAGTTCAAACTTTATAATCTTACATTCATAGCCAATTGTTAGATTAGACACATTTAGATAATCCAATACAATATATAGTAAAAAAAATAATAAATAAAAATGAAAAAAATGTTGTTGTGTATAAAAAATGTATATACATGTAAATAGTATATATATATATGAAATATGTATATATATAAAAAGCAAGAAGTGTATAAAACAATAATAGACAAACCTGTATACCTTAATTCATAAAAAGTATATATGTATAATAAAATATCCCCAAGAATTAATACATAATTAAAATATGTTGAGAATAGCAAGCACACTTTGTATATGCCTATAATCTTGCTGCTCTCATTCTCAGTACACTACCAATGTTAATATGGTCATTTAAACTGGGGGTCTTCCCTGCGTCAAGTTTTAATTGCCAAAACAATTCACGGTATTCTAATTTAGTCTCCCAACATCCACCCCTGGGGTCTACTTCTACCTGTTTTAAGACAAAAAACTTTAAATTCATATTTGGACATCCAAGGGAATGTTTAAAAAAGGCATTCGACTCCTTCCTGGTTCTCACATCATAAAGATGTTCGTAAACCCTTCTATACAATTGTCTTTCTATCTTGCCGATGTAGAAACTAAAACATATATTGTTTTGGATTATCTAAATGTGTCTAATCTAACAATTGGCTATGAATGTAAGATTATAAAGTTTGAACTGTGTTTTTCAGAAGGGAACATTTCATGTTTTACTGTATTTTATTCTATGGGAAGTCACAGAATTGCAATTGCGAAAGGTCACATGATGGAGGTAGGGGTATTTAAGCCCACCAATGTTTTTTTGGATTTTTGTTCTGAAGAAGCCTGGGATTGAACCTAGGGGAAAGCGCTTAACTTGTTACCAATTTTTCTGTTCACTGTGCTGATTTTTAACTAGTGGAATAAACTACGTGATTTTTGCTGGCTGACTGACTTTGTGGAAGTTTATTTCTCCAATTGGTATACATCCTCCTTGGAGTGTGTCGATTGGTATCACTGGTCGCACTACTAGTTTTTGCTGTTTGCGCATTTTTTGGTTTTCTTTGATATTAACTATGTTTTGACAGAATAATAATGACATTTATACTAGCTGCCAGGCACAGCTGCATCCATACACACCATATCAGGATTGATCAAACAGCACTCATAGCTATGATACCTGCCATAACTGATATTAACTATATTTAGACAGAAGAAATACAAACTCCTAATGCAGGATAAAATACGGTGCAGCTCGAACAGGAAAAACTTTTATTGCATAAAATAATCCATTGGGTTTACATGAAATAATCCACAGGTTAAGCGCTTTCATCTGTTCTCATACAGACTTCCTCAGAACCTACTAATACAACTTAGCTTTAGTTTATATATCCAATTTGGCGCCAAAAACTAATTAAAAACCTTAAAGAGACATTCCTTACATTCATATATTGCACGCATTAACTTCTAATTCATTGATATAAATACTTCTAAATATATATCCAAATAAATTAAATTAAATTAAATTAAATACATAATTATGTGCACATAATTATTTCAATTGATAAATACATTTTTAAAAATAAATAA
The DNA here is from genome assembly GCF_019279795.1 of Protopterus annectens. NCBI lineage: Eukaryota > Metazoa > Chordata > Ceratodontiformes > Protopteridae > Protopterus > Protopterus annectens. Next base: position 47,697,686 of record NC_056745.1, read on the forward strand.
GATAAAATACAATATATTAAAATGCAGTAAACTAAAATGCAATAGATGAATTACATGCACAATATTGGTGTAAAAATATGTGCAAGAGTATACATTTATATATATATGTGTGTATGTAGATATATGTACAATAATTTATATAGCATAATAAATGATAGCTGAACATAAAATATGCCACAGTTACAAAACAATATCAAGGCATACATGATTTATTCTAAGATTAGGAAGGGTTTTATACTAATGCTGTCATTAATACCTGGAAATCTTGTGGCATCAGTGTAAATCTGCCACTTACTTTCCATCATAGCTAAAAAGACTTTCCAATTACCCCCACATGCACTACTATCAATTTGTTCAATAATGGAGAATTTGAAATTATGTTGATGTCCTCTACTAAATATGTGTTTGTATAAAGCATTCTTCATATCTTGTTTCTGAATCTTATAATAATGTTCATATATTCGTTTTTTGATTTTCCTCTCGGTCTTTCCTATGTAAAATGCTGGGCAGGCATCACACTTTGCAAGATATACTACTTGTTTAGTAATGCAATTTCCTGCCTTGCATTTAATATATGTCTTATTGATATTCTCTAACTTGATAGATGCGACTTCATTAATATATCTACATTGACTACAGGAACCACATTTTGAAGTTCCTTTTGATGTTTTCTTATATTTCTCTGTATGTGTTGTCCTCTCCAATAACTTTTTGATATTTGGAGCCGTTTTAAATACACATTTGGGTTGATTACCTAAAATCATGGCTATGCTTTCTGTTATAGTTATCAAATCCCAATGTCTATTCAATATTTCTTTTATGTGATTAGCAAAAGGGGTATACATAATCACACATACTCTATTAAATACTGCTTCTGTGGTATCACTCATGCCTTTATCCTTAACACTTACACTTGATGTACCTAGAAGGGGTAGAAACTTGATGCCCCATTGCCGTTTTACATATCCAACGACATCTTTTAACATGGGAATGGGGTAACCCCTACTACTGAACATGTTAAATATTGTTTCTAATTCATCTTCCATTATAACTTTACTGGATGACATGCGTGCTGCTCTAACACACTGTCCTTTTACCACATTTTTGAATATATAAGGTGGATGACTACTACTGAACTCTATGTAATCATTTGAAAATGTGGTTTTCCTGTGTATTTTAGATGCAAACCCATTTCTAGTATGGCTTATATAAGTGTCCAAGTAGGATATACCTTCTTTGTTAATATTGTATGTGAATTTCAAAAAATCAGTCGTCCCATTAATGTAATTAATGAATTAATTAATTTTGTCGTACGTACCATTCCATAGGATGAATAAATCATCTAGATATCTAGTATATAGAACAATGTGATGGTAAAATTCACTTTGAAACACATATTTAGACTCCCAATCTAACATAACAAGGTTTGCAAAGATGGGGGCACAAGTGGCGCCCATAGCAACACCTCTGCTCTGCCTAAAAAACTCCCCTTGAAATTGAATGTAATTATGGTCTAATACTAAGCTCATCATATCCATAATTAAGCTGATTTTATCCCATGACAGTTTTGAGAATTTCCTCAAACTGTTGCAGAAAAATTCCAAGCCACAGTCCTTAGGTATACATGAGAATAAGTCAATGACATCAATTGTCAAAAAAATCAACCCACCATTCCATATATCCTGCGTAAGTTTGCTTAAAAAATGCCATTTAAAATTTTAAATTTTAAATTTAAAAATGTATTTATCAATTGAAATAATTATGTGCACATAATTATGTATTTAATTTAATTTAATTTAATTTAATTTATTTGGATATATTTAGAAGTATTTATATCAATGAATTAGAAGTTATGCGTGCAATATATGAATGTAAGGAATGTCTCTTTAAGGTTTTTAATTAGTTTTTGGCGCCAAATTGGATATATAAACTAAAGCTAAGTTGTATTAGTAGGTTCTGAGGAAGTCTGTATGAGAACAGATGAAAGCGCTTAACTTATGGATTATTTCATGTAAACCCAATGGATTATTTTATGCAATAAAAGGTTTTCCTGTTCGAGCTGCACCGTATTTTATCCTGCATTAGTAGTTTGTATTTCTTCTGTTTGGTGGATTCAACGGTAGTTTTGTTTGTTCGTGGCAGTGGTTTCCTGATGGCAGGTACTCCAGACGAGATGCAAGCTTCATTGAACAGGGAAGAATATACTTTACGTTCGGATGTCACTTCACTCCAAGCGGTGGTCACCAGACTGGTTGAATTAGTGAGCCGTTTAACTGCTATTTCCTTTCCAGCGGCAGTTACGGAAAGTACATCTATTGCAAAATGCAGCAATGCTTGTACTGGCATTGATACCAGTACACAGGTAGAAATACCGAATGGTCAAAATTGTGAATTGAATGATGGGATTCAGTCCGTAAATGACTCGTTGGAACTTAACAACAAACATATGGAGAATATTACATCGCCAGAAGCAGAATTTACTTTTGACTTTAGTTTATTCCACTCGAAAGATGAAGCCCAGCGATTGGGAGCGAGACCTAAACACCGACAGCTGGTTAAAACATACTCGGCAATTACGAAAAATCAAACTGAACTTCGTAAAGGTACTGTTAGCAATAAAACTGTTTCCAGTCCCTTTAATAACTATAAAACAACTGTTGCTAGAGGACAATCTAATATGGGACATAAATATGTCAGTACCAATCAAAATTATGAAGTTATTGACAATTTTTTAAGTGATGAGTATGATTTTGTTAATGTGAATGAATATTGTGGTGTGGATAACAAAAGGAAACGCTCGATTACTTCTGTTGAGCCTATTAAAGAAAAAATACAAATGATGGGTAAAAAGTTGTTTAACATTAAATGCATAAAAATTGACAATGCTTATTTAGCTAAATGTCTAGCTATGCATATTGTACCCAAGGGACTCAGGTTTTATAAATTACCTTTGGGAATTGAGTATAATGGTGATAGTATATATGTATTTAATAAAATGTTCGATGAATTTGGATATACATACATGAAATTATTAATTAAATACAATGATGAAAAATTATCCATTTTGATTAAAGAAATAGATAAATTGAATGATGATATAGTACAAGACATAGCATTTGAACAGTGGAGAGACTTTTATTTTAAACAATTTCAAGCAGCGGAAAATAAAGCTATGAACATATATAATAGGAAGCAAAGGAAGATACAGCGAGATGTAGAACAATATAAGAATAATAGAGCGTACATTTGGCCACAAGATAGAACAGCTAATGAGAAGGAAAGGTTTTATAATGGTAGAAGTAGATATAGGAATAATGAAGGGGAAGAAAATTTTCAAGGGAGCAGATTTTATCCAGCCCCGAAACAGCAATACAGAAAGGAACGTTAAGTCATATACTCAATGTTCATCATGCCAATACTGAGCATTCAAATGAAGAAAACAATATACACAAAAGTACAGACATCAGCTCAAAAGAACTTGATTACCAAGACAATACACAAGCAGCGGAGAACAAATTGAATACAGTTGAAAGCAAAGGCAATTTCATCTTACATACATATAATGGTTTTAATGTATATAATTATACTGAATATGAAATTGGTCAAGAATTTTTCACATTATTTAGTAAAGGGATGAAATATATACCCACAACTGGTTTTAATTTAGTTGATATGATTAAAGAAATCAAAATGTATTGTAGAAGGCTAAATTTAGCACTACAATTTGGACAAAATGATGAAAACACAGGATATATGACATATAACAATTTAAAGAGAAAAAGTTCATATATCCCAGTTGCAAATGCACAAGTTGCCAACTAAGAAAAAATGGTATGTAAGGATATTTATTGGTTATACAACAATATAAAGACAGGAGATTTTTACAATAATATGTTAGAGGACAACCTAACAAAAAGTGAATGGAGATGCTTGGAATCACTTATGAAAAATAAAGAGCTCAGAATAATGAAGCCAGATAATGGAGGGGGCATTGTTATATATAACAGTTTTGATTACAATGCGGAGATACACAATATATTACACTTATCAGGGAATTATGAAGCAATTTCTTTAAATCAAGTTAATATAGGTCATAAAAGAATTGATCTAGCTATCGAAGAGTATTTGATAGATAAGAGAATCACGAATGAGATCTATAATTTTATTAAGGTAGAATTTCCTATAGTGGCAAATATAATAGGTATCCCTAAGGTTCATAAATGCATGGACAACCCTCCTTTTAGACCTATTATATCGGGGTCAAAGTCCAAGACATATAACATGGGTGTAACAATTGATAGATGGATAAAACTTGTATATGAGAATATACCACATCTAATTAAGGATTCTTGGCATTTTTTAAGCAAACTTTCGCAGGATATATGGAATGGTGGGTTGATTTTTTTGACAATTGATGTCATTGACTTATTCTCATGTATACCTAAGGACTGTGGCTTGGAATTTTTCTGCAACAGTTTGAGGAAATTCTCAAAACTGTCATGGGATAAAATCAGCTTAATTATGGATATGATGAGCTTAGTATTAGACCATAATTACATTCAATTTCAAGGGGAGTTTTTTAGGCAGAGCAGAGGTGTTGCTATGGGCGCCACTTGTGCCCCCATCTTTGCAAACCTTGTTATGTTAGATTGGGAGTCTAAATATGTGTTTCAAAGTGAATTTTACCATCACATTGTTCTATATACTAGATATCTAGATGATTTATTCATCCTATGGAATGGTACGTGCGACGAAATTAATTCATTCATTAATTACATTAATGGGACGACTGATTTTTTGAAATTCACATACAATATTAACAAAGAAGGTATAGCCTACTTGGCACTTATATAAGCCATACTAGAAATGGGTTTGCATCTAAAATACACAGGAAAACCACATTTTCAAATGATTACATAGAGTTCAGTAGTAGTCATCCACCTTATATATTCAAAAATGTGGTAAAAGGACAGTGTGTTAGAGCAGCACGCATGTCATCCAGTAAAGGTATAATGGAAGATGAATTAGAAACAATATTTAACATGTTCAGTAGTAGGGGTTACCCCATTCCCATGTTAAAAGATGTCGTTGGATATGTAAAACGGCAATGGGGCATCAAGTTTCTACCCCTTCTAGGTACATCAAGTGTAAGTGTTAAGGATAAAGGCATGAGTGATACCACAGAAGCAGTATTTAATAGAGTATGTGTGATTATGTATACCCCTTTTACTAATCACATAAAAAAAATATTGAATAGACATCCGGATTTGATAACTATAACAGAAAGCATAGCCATGATTTTAGGTAATCAACCCAAATGTGTATTTAAAATGGCTCCAAATATCAAAAAGTTATTGGAGAGGACAACACATACAGAGAAATATAAAAAAACATCAAAAGGAACTTCAAAATGTGGTTCCCGTAGTCAATGTAGATATATTAATGAAGTCGCATGTATCAAGTTAGAGAATATCAATAAGACATATATTAAATGCAAGGCAGGAAATTGCATTACTAAACAAGTAGTATATCTTGCAAAGTGTGATGCCTGCCCAGCATTTTACATAGGAAAGACCGAGAAGAAAATCAAAAAACGAATATATGAACATTATTATAAGATTCAGAAACAAGATATGAAGAATGCTTTATACAAACACATATTTAGTAGAGGACATCAACACAATTTCAAATTCTCCATTATTGAACAAATTGATATTAGTGCATGTGGGGGTAATTGGAAAGTCTTTTTAGCTATGATGGAAAGTAAGTGGCAGATTTACACTGATGCCACAAGATTTCCAGGTATTAATGACAGCATTAGTATAAAACCCTTCCTAATCTTAGAATAAATCATGTATGCCTTGATATTGTTTTTAACTGTGGCATATTTTATGTTCAGCTATCATTTATAATGCTATATAAATTATTGTACATATATCTACATACACACATATATATATAAATTTATACTCTTGCACATATCTTTACACCAATATTGTGCATGTAATTCATCTATTGCATTTTAGTTTACTGCATTTTAATATATTGTATTTTATCTTATTTATTTTTAAAAATGTATTTATCAATTGAAATAATTATGTGCACATAATTATGTATTTAATTTAATTTAATTTAATTTATTTGGATATATATTTAGAAGTATTTATATCAATGAATTAGAAGTTAATGCGTGCAATATATGAATGTAAGGAATGTCTCTTTAAGGTTTTTAATTAGTTTTTGGCGCCAAATTGGATATATAAACTAAAGCTAAGTTGTATTAGTAGGTTCTGAGGAAGTCTGTATGAGAACAGATGAAAGCGCTTAACCTGTGGATTATTTCATGTAAACCCAATGGATTATTTTATGCAATAAAAGTTTTTCCTGTTCGAGCTGCACCGTATTTTATCCTGCATTAGGAGTTTGTATTTCTTATATTTAGACAGAATAATGATGACATTTGTACTAAGAGCTTGCTGCTATTATTTAACCAGGATATACATGACATTTCTAAATCATACTCTAACTAAAGAAGGCATTAGTCTCCATGACAGCATTTTTTTTCAAAGCACTCTACTGTTACTGCTATTATATATGATTTTAATTTGTTACATTTGAGTCTCAACTCTGATGAATGGTACCTTGTTGAATTAGTTAATTAATTACTTAAATTATTATAAGTAAAATCAATGAAAAATGAACACGATAAGTATTCATTGAGTTCAAGTAGGGGAATAGAAACATCTTTGTTTGTATTATATGTTGCTTTGTTTGGCTTATATATAATGTAAATAGTAACCTATCTTGACTTACCTTTGTTTGTGAAGAATTACTGGACGCTTTGGACATTCTGAATAAATCATTACTGTTTCTCAGTTGTTTAAGAAACCCTCCCTTTTTAAATAAAAACAGATGACAAGTGATATACCATATCAGCTGATATTTTGAGAGATGTAGCTGTAAGAGTTATTATTTGGCACAGCTATCTTAGAATCCGTTTTTTGTTTCTTCTTTCTAGCATTAGTCCACGGATTTGTTTCTTTTATTCTTTTAAGAGTAGGGGCTATCCATTCCATTTCTTCTGGGATAGACACTTTGTTGTTCTTTTTGATTAATATAGTAGGTTCTTCTAAGCCATTAAAGGTTCTCAACTCATTGGCAAAAAGTATTTTTATCTTGGCTGGAAAGGCCAGCTGTGCTTTAATGTTGTTTTGTTTCAACAGTTTTATTATTGGCCAGACTTTTTTTTTTGTTCTAGTATTCTGGAAGAATAATCATTGTCAAACCTTATCAGGCTTTGATTGTATTTTAAGGGTGATTTTCTCCAAACAGATTTTAATATTAGTTCCTTGTCCAGAAATAAAATAAATTTTATAACTATGGATCTAGGTGGAGTATTTGTTGAGTTAGAAGCAGGTTTCCTCAGTGCTCTATGCACCCTTTCAATTCCAAATTAAAGTCCCTCTTTCAAGTCTAAAAATTCAGGAATCCAGGTTGTTAAGAATGAAATAATGTCTTCTCCTTCAGTGTTTTCAGGCAGACCAAAGAGCCTTATGTTGTTTCTTCTTTCCCATGTTTTCTAAGTCTATTTTGTTAAGCAGCCATGTATTCTGTTTAAGCAGAAATTCTTTTTTGGAATTCTTCCTCCAAGTCTCCCTTCAATGTCATTTAGAGAAGTCTCTATATTTGTTATTTTTGTATGATATTGCTGTAATAGTTCCTTAAGAGTATCAGTCTGTTTTTGAGAATTTAATTTGAGGTTTTCTAAGTCATTTTTAAAGTCATCCATCTTCAAAGATAGTTTCTGTATGGTAGATGTCATCAATTGCAGTTCTTTTTTCAAAGCAGCATCTGGGTGAGAATTCCTTGAGTTGTTAATATTCAGTGACTCAATATATCTCCAAGTTACTTGACAGAAAAATGTTTGTATATCTCCACCAAAATTGATATTTATGTAGTTCAGTAGTTTATCTCTAGATTTCTGACGTTTTAAACTTGAAAATAATAAAATGTTCCTATATTATTATACTAGTTTATGGCGCTCTCAAAATTCACTGCTCTCAGTTGGCCATCTAGGCTCTGCCCCCTAATTTCCAGTGATTTTGAAGCAAAAGCAGCAACTTTTCATCACATGGCCCTACCAGTTATTTCACTATAGACTGTTCATTATATGGCTCATATGTAGGTCTCTTGGTGTCTTTTGTAATAATCTCATCTAATATCCCAGTTATTTAAGATATTATTGATAAGCACCAATAAGCATTATTATTTTTAAAAGGGGTGTAGATTAAGAGATTCACAATATACATGTGGTCATATACCTATTACATCTATGCTCATATATACATTACATCCTTGAAAGGACTGAGAATTAACTTTTACAATGGGAAGATTTGTATATAACCAAATAACTTAAACGCTGCTGATGAGGGAAAGAAGACAGACAACACAATCTAGTTTTTAACGTTTTTGTTCGATTTAATGCCACTGAACTTCATCAGAGAAGGTTTCTGATGAAGTTCAGTGGCATTAAATCAAACAAAAATGTTAAAAACTAGATTGTGTTGTCTGTCTTCTTTCCCTCATCAGCAGTGTATCAGTTATTTGGTTGGATTCGTCTTTCTTAAGATTTGTATATACCAACCTCTTTGGGAAACTAGTGTGGTGCACAGTATCCTCATGATAGGAGACCACCACAGATCACAGACTATGTGCCATGGCAGGGCTGGCCACTCAATGGTGCAAAATATACATCTAGGTGATTCGGTCAGTATTTGCCGGTGAAAAGTGGGTTGAGGACTCAGCTTACTCTAACCTATGCCACGGGCCCATGCTAAAGGTGGGAGGGTGTATGTGCCTCTATTGGGCAGTGTGTGCCTTCCATAAAACCCAGCAGTCCTGGGTCAAAAAGCTACTGGCTGGCTGGTGTCCAGTTGGCCAGCTTGGTTTACCTGGGATAGCTCTGTTGAGATAAAGCTGGACATGAAACAAATCAGCTTGCCAAACATGAGCTAAGAATTGCTATACTCAAAGAAGGCCCACTGACAGGATGAAGCTTAGAACTAGATGACATAATGGTAATGAGGATGCTGGACATCCTATGTATCCAGGGTCCAGGAGGGATAGGCAGTGCAGCAAAGCCACTTGGCTTGGGATACAGAGTCTACTACTCAGGACTCGCACACTAGAAATGGTGTGGGAATTGTGGTGAGGGAGAGGCACTAGAAGGCAACAAGGGGTGACATTAGAATTAGTGACAGATTCATGGCAGCCCCACAGCAGGGTTGTGATAGTGAGGAAATGAGTGAATTCAGACAGCAGTTGCAGGACCTTCTGGATAAAGCAAGACAATATGAATTGGTGTTAATAATAGGTGATCTGAATGCACAAATAGGGACAGACAGAGCAGAATATGAGGGCTGCCTTGGTCCACATGAGTGGGGCAACAGAAATAAAGAAGAGGCCATTCTAAATTTCTGTCTGGAAAATGGCTTGATAGTAGCCAACACATGGTTTAGAAAGAGAGACAGTCACAAGATCACATACAAGAGTAACCAACATGCATCTCAGATGGACTTTCTCCTAGTAAGGAAAGGCCACTGGGGGTAGACTCATCGATTGCAAAGTCATCCCCTGTGAAACAGGCAGCCCACATCATAAACCACTGGTTTCCAATTTCAGCTGCAAGCAGTGGACAGAGCAGGCTCTAAAGACAACAGAGACCAGGTTGAAGACCTGAAGGTTGACTGGAAAGCACATCAGTTCAAGGAATTACTCAGGCCTCTAGCACCTCAAGAAGAGGAAATAGGAGGAGAAGAAGAAGATGATGATGAAGAAGAAGAAGAATAAGAATAATAATAATAAGAAGAATGACAGCCCCTCAAAACAGCATGTGTGAATGACGGCCGGAAAAAGGAGATAGAAAAGACAAACCAGGCTAAGAAGGAATACTGGTTGTCTAACAAAGAAGCTAAGAAAGAACAAGGCATCAAAGGCATCTACCAGCTTCTGGAAAGTGAGTCAGTAGATGGCACAAAGAAACTGTATCAGGTTGCAGGGCAAAGACAGAAAGATAAAGAAGATAGTCAGATACCCTTCATAACGGATGTCAGCAACGACCTGCTTACCAGTCCATAAGGCATAAAAGGCAGATGAACATAGTACTTCCAGCAGCTTCTGAATGAAGAAAACCCCACAGAAGCTGTACTGTCCCAGATACAGCCTATGATGAGAGAAGAGGAGGAGCCCACCATAGAAGAAGTGTGTGTGTGTGTGTGTGTGTGTGTGTGTGTGTGTGTGTGTGTGTGTGTGTGTGTGTGTGTGTGTGTGTGCGCGCGCGTGTAAGTGAATTATTTATTTATTTATTTATTTTTATTTGACTTTTGTTGACTGGGTTAGTCCAGCTGGGACAAAGCCCTTTTTCAGTGGAGACCCGTGGAGAAAAGCTCCACAGTAAATACAAACATACATAGAATAACAAAGCAGGAAAAGAATGCATGGTAATTAGAAACAACATTATAGCACGTGAAAGTAAAATGCAGTGTACAAGAATACTTATGATTATAATTATTAGGCATACAAAATTGTTAATAGTGTAATAACAAATAAGTAATAAGGATCTCAAAAGCATAATCATTTGACTGATAACAAGTCCAATACCAGAACAGAATAAACTGCCAGTTTATGTAAGAAGGAGGGACACAGCAGCAATAAGGATACTAAAAGAGTATAGAGGCCCAATGGAATGAAAGATAAAATGCAAAAAAAAGAGTGTTTTGAAAAAGGTAGAGTTACATGGAAGAAGAAATAAAGGGTCGAGATAGTATAGCCAAGAGAAGTAAGTCAAAAGGGGGGAGAGAGCACTGACATAGTTTATTTTTGCTAAAGTGATCTTTAACTGCCTTTCTATATTGGATTTTCGATCTAAGGGGACGGACATCAAGTGATAATTTTTTCCATTTCTTAGCAGGCAGTTAGCAATAAAGGTTTTTGCCAAAGTTAATCTTGGATTTATGAATGAACAGGAGATGTTGTTCAAAGTTCCGGAGTGTTCTTGCAGGAGTGTAATGGGAGATAATAGAGGTGATGCTTGGGCAAAAAGTGGATGATATAGAATAGAATTAATTATCTGGAGCTGAGAAAGTATGAGGTTATGGGGAATTCTAACCAGTTCAATTTCCTGAGAGCAAGACAATGATAAGATGAGTAAGGCATTTCAGCAGAAAACTTAGCTACCTTGTTGTAAGTGGATTCAAGTTTAATCATAGGTGTGGCCTGTAGATTGGTGAGAATTTGAGAGCCATAAAGAAGGGTAGGTAATATGTAGGCATGTGAAAGAGCTATTTTAGCTTTGCTTGCAAGAAAGTTTTTATTTCTGTAAAGAAGACCAAGTTTTTGATTGGTTTCCTTAATGCTACTTAGGACATGTAGGTCAAATGAAAGTTGATCATCAGTAATGACGCCTAGTAGTTTAGTATGACTTTCAACTGAAATGGGGGTGTTGTTATGGGAAGTGATGGTGAAAGATGGATCATCTGAGACATTGTTTTTGGTAAAAAAAGTAATAGCTGGTCTTATTAGGGTTTGGTATAAGATGGTTTTGGTTGAGCCAATTTTCAATAGACAAGAAAGAGTTTTGTGTTATAGTTTGAAGATCAGTAAAGGAATCAGCAATTGAGATGAGTGTGGAGTCATCTGCATACCGAACAAATGAAGAGTGAGGGGTAGAGGAAGATAGTTGATTAGTAAAAATTACAGTTGTCTGCTAGTTGAGGCTCTGAGTAGGCTAATGACCACTGGGGCTTTTATGAGCCTAGCCAAGCATCACATATGTACCTCACAAGTTTATTTGCTGGCCTTTGTATGTCTAGCCAGGCTTCCCAAATCCATCCCACAGCAAGATGAAATACACTTCTATGTCATTGCTTATGTATTTGTTCATTGATTTGATGTTATGAATTTGCTCATTCATTGGATCACAAACAAACATCTGATGTGTACACAGTCATACAAGGGGCTGTAACTGATGATCACATCTAGTATACATATGAATGCTTAGTTCCTGCATCCCTGAGTAGTTGTGGTGTAAAGGAAGGAACTGATTGTAGTAAAACTGTACTTTCATCACATGAGCCGTGTTCTTTGTGTATGATCGTTGGTTTCTGTGTTTTGTTGACTGTTAACAGTGTGTTTATTAATATTTCAGTGTGAATAGACTAGACCATGAAGTCTACATGTTTAATGTTAATATTTTAACTCTGAATACGTTTTTAATTTATCTTTTTTTTCAGTCATGTGAGTGTGAAACACACTGTTTTTGGGATACAGCAGTTTGTCTGGCACTTAGCGAAGATCAGTAAGGCTATCATGCAGGGTTTGATTACCTCACTCTTTGTTTGCCTTCTATGGGATTAAGTGTTTTCACTAGATATTGCTCCTGGGCTGTTCCTAAAAAGGGACACTTGCATCTAGTGGGCTGTACCAAGTTGCTAGAAAATACATCACACATTTTTTCTTGAGAATTCTTGCACCTTTCACATAGTCACTAAGTAGTGATTCACTATATGCTATTTGGCTATGAATCCCAGCATGCCCACTGTAGTTTATTGGGTTGCCAGATGTATATATGATCATAGGAGGTTATTAGGCTATTGGTCCTGAGGTCCTTATAAGCCTATCCAAGAGTTTAGCCAAGTCAGCACCCAATGCCCCAGTACAGCAGGGACACAGGTGGAATCCCGGGGTGTATTTTCTGTTTCCCATCCAGTTATCCAGGTTACACTTAAAAGGGGATATGAGGTACTCTGTTTGACATGGAGAGGGAGTCTATTCCACAGATGGGAGAGTCCCTGGGACACAAATCTGTCGCTCCAATCAGTCCTATTGACATTACAGACCAGGTGGAGGTCACACGTACAGGTTCTCCAGTGGGGCTTGACTTGCTGATCTGCAGCAGTCCCATCAAGGCGGGGTCTGAGATTGCCTTGTCTGCCAGACAGAGATCACCTCTGAGGAGTCTGTATGAAACTGAGTAGAGGGATGAAGCTTTTAGCATGTCAGTGTAGGATAGATGTTTGAGACCCTGGATTCTCCTGATGATGAACCTCTATGGTCTCTCTAGCTGCTGCATGTGCTTTGCGAGGTACATGCCGAAAGGGGCGTTGTACTCAATAATGGGCCTTATAAGGGAAGAATACAGAGATATTTTGATCTCCTTGTCCCTGGATGAGATATCCTTACTTATAATGTGGGCCATGTAGATAGCTTTCCATACAATGGAAGCAACATGGTGGTAAAAAGTCAGGTTATTATCAGCCTGGGTGCCCAAATCCCTCACGACTGATTTTGTGCTTAGAACATTGTTATTAATGCGATAATTTGTGGGGATGTCACTCTCCCCAAAGGGGATGATGATGCATTTTTTGGTATTAAGTTTGAGGCCATGTTTCTGGCACCAGTCATTTGTTTGGGTGAGACCCTCTTGGAGGATGTCCACATCACCAGGGGAAATTATGACAGAACCCAGCTTGCAGTCTTCTGCAAACTTGGTGAGCCATAGCTCATTCATTTTGGCCTGCATCTCAGAAAAGTATATCCCAAATAACAGAGGCCCCAAGACCAATCCCTGGGGTATGCCCCTCGTTACAAGTCTACTGCTATTTTGACTAGGTGGGTTCTATCAGTGAGCCAGTTTGCTCCACATTTGGTAGCATAAGGATTGATGCCCAGTTGAGAGAGTTTATCTATTATGCCTAAGTGAGGAATAGTGTTGAAGGCTTTGGCCAGGTCAAGGTAGGCGAGGTGCACCGTCTTCCCCTCGTCTATGGCTTTAGTGACTGTCTCAATGAAGTCGACCAAATTTAACAGACATAACCTCCCTTTGATGAAGCCAGACTTTGTGGGATTGAGTGTTTGGAGTTTGCCAATGTCCTTGTTAATGAGTTCCATGATAATCTGTTCCATGGACTTGCAGATCAGGCTAGTTAGGCTGATGGGTCTATAATTTCCCTGATCTGTGGACACTCCACCTTTGTGCAAAGGGATGACAGTGGCTGTCCTCCACTCAGCTGGGATGAAGCCAGTATTCAGACTTTGGTTGAATAGGGTGCCTAATGGTGCTGTAAGTTCCTGCCTGAATTCATGTAGGATGCAGCCTGGGATGTTATCAGGTCCCATGGAGGCTGTATGTTTTGACTTTGAGAGGGCAGTGATGACCTGTTCCCTAGAGATAAGGGGAGGGGGGGGCAGGTACTGGAGATGTCCTGATTTACTGATGGGGGTTATAGTGGGGTGAATTTTTCACTGAATCTGTCAGCCAGCAAGTTGGCTATATCTACGGCATTTGTGTATGTGGTATCCTTAACCACCAGTTCTGAGCAGATCTGGGTGCTACCTTTGAGACTGCGGACATATGTGAAGAAGGCCTTATGACTGCATCTAGTAGATGTGGACAATTTGGACTCAAAGTTTGCTTTGGAAGATTTCACTAGTGCTCTTATTTGCTTGTTCAGGCTAAGGAGAGATTGCTTCCAATTGGGCACCAGCTCCTCCTTGGTCCTGGACAGCAATTTTTTTCCTTTTGTTATAGAGTTTATTTATTGCAGATGTCCACCAGACAGGTTTACTCTTCCTTGCTGAGTATGATTTCATCCTGTCAGGTATTCCTGATTCCATACATCAGTATAAATGCACATATAGCACTTTGGTGTAGATTTGGACATTGGTGCCAATTCCTACAGAGGGGGAAGGGGCTGTGAAGCTGTTTACACCATCCCTCAAGAGGCTGTAATCAGCTTTGGAGAAGTTTTTTTTGTTTGACCCCAGCTAGAGGGGGTTCAGGGGAGATGGTAACTTTGAAAGTGACCGCTTTATGGTTGGATCTTACCAGGGAGGATGATACTGTAGGGATGCTGCAGTGGTTACTCATGTTGGTTAATACCAAGTCCGAGATATTATTACCTCTTGTGTGGGTATCAACTAGCTGTTCCAAGGTGTTTGCATTTACAAAATCAAGGAATCTCTAGGCATTTGTGTTCTGGCATGAGTAATTCTTCCAATCTATGTTTGGGTAGTTAAAGTCACCCAGGATCAGAGTAAAAGGTTGAATCTTGATAGATTTGAAAAGGTAGAGATAGATAGAGTGGGCATCTTGAGTCAAAATTTGGGGCCTGTAGCTACCTATGATTTAAATATGGATCTTGTTAATGGTTAGCCTCACCTGGAGTGTCTCATGGGCGTCATACTGACTGACCAGCCTGGAGGTGTGTATGTCTTTAATATATATTGAAACTCCACCTACTTTGGCTTTGCTGTCCACAGTTTGGGGTCTGAATGTATGATAGGATGAGTAACTAGGTAAGGCTGGGGTGCTCTCCACAGCTTTGAACCAGGTTTCTGTGACTGCACAAATGTCAGCATTTTCCAGGGTTAAGAATGCTTGCAATGAGTGCAGTTTCATGTTTAGACTCCTAGCATTTAGCAGCATGACCTTTAATTTGCATTTTGTTGAAATTTTTATGTTGGTAGTTTTGACCTCATTACTTTTCCTAAAAAAGTCACTATGGGGGAGGCAAGAGCCGTTGCCAGAAGCCTGAAGCCCAAGTGAGACAGATGCAGGCTATCTCTGGCAAAGCATTGTGGTCTGTCGATCATATCTTCCCAGGCTGTCAGGTACTGGATCCCCTTGGAATGACACCAGAAACTAAGCCAATTGTTAAAGTCAATCATTTTCTGTTTGTATTGAGGCATCATCTTCGTTGAAGGTTGGGCGTCGGGCTGGCAACTCGATACCATAAAAAAACAACTGCCAATCATTAGCAGACCGGAGTCCCGCTGTGGCGACCCCTAACTGGGAAAAGCCGAAAGACAAACAACAACAACAACATTGAGGCATCATTCTGGGTGATGGTAAAATGCTGCTTAATGCTAGGGACATACTTGCTTGGGACACATATTCAGCGAGCTCAATCAGGTCTCTCTTTATATAGTCCAGGGAGGTACATCTCAAGTCATTCACGCCAACATGGACTATGACAGAGTCATAGTAGTACCTGTTGTTGAGACTTGAGTGCATGTGTGATATGGTGGGTTCTGGCAGCAGACAACCAACTAACCTTGACCTTCTCCTTATCCAACCTGGTGAGAGGCACATCTATGTGTCTCACAGTGGAGTCTGCTATGACTAATATGTATTCAATATATTTGAGTGCCAGAAGAAGAGAAGTTTACTGTTGCTCATGCTATGTCTGTTTTCAATGTGATAATTTTTTGATTTGTTTAGCAAATAGCTGTCATTGTTTTTGCTGTAAAATTTGAAATAATCAGATCACTGTAAAAACAAAGAAGAAGAAATTAGTGTATACAGTGATGTCTGAACAGTGATTTTATGGTAATTGAGGAGAGACAAGAATGCAAAAACATCGACCAAGATATAAAACCAGTAAACAAAGCAACTTGGTTATATAGCCAGCCCAGGAGAGACAGACAAATAATGGGATGCTGGTAATGCAGGGGTGGGGCTTGATCCACTACCCAGCCTAGGGCCCCACTTGACAATAATCTGGTTCTGCCCCTCAGCAGTTCCTTTAAAGTCATTGAGGCTATGTTACTCTGACCAGGTCAGTAGCTGTGCTTAGTACTGTCATGTGTCTGCATCTATGTAATTACTTTGCTAACAACAACCATAGCACTCAACCTTTTAGCACAAGAAATCTGGATAAACTCTAAAATAATGGAGGGGGGGCAAAGACCCCAAAACAGAGACAGATTTTAAACATGACTCTTGTAAACTTAAAAAGTTGGTAGAATGACAGGATTTGTGTTAGCATGCAAGGATATGAACTTTTAAATTCAAATTTATGTCATTATTTAGTGATTTCAATCTTCAGTGATTTGCCAGAAAAGCACAAATTTTATGAGAAACAGACAAAAAAATGAAGCAAAAAAATCTGGACATTCTGCGAAAATCTGGAGAGTTGAGAGGTACGATACCAACTACATTGCAAGCATTTTGGGCGTGTAGTAAATGTGAAGAACATGGTGTATGTGCTCTGCATGTGATATGCTGCATTGCCAGGCTTATTCTCTTCTTTACTGTTTGGTATTGTGTGTGTGTTTTCTCCCAGGTACACCACTAAGAATAAGCCATGGCTAGCTGACTCTTCCTAAACAATAATAAAAGAAAGTAAGTGAATAATTCTGCTTGAAAGGACTGTACTGTAGTATGAATTTGTATGAAATAAGTTTAATCTTTCTTTTTGTCCCCCGGATATCATCCTTATGGCACTGATACCCAGCATCGCACATCATTGCTGGGCATACGAGCAACTACAAACTCCTCCTGATTAGCTCCATATCCTCTTGGGCCAGTTGTGATACCTAAGGGCATCCTAGAAGGTCTCAGTCATTTACATTCCATTCAGGAGGAAGATTTTTATTATTATGGCCCATCCACATTTCCTGGTTGCTGACCTTGTCTGAGAGCTAATCTCCCCATTGGACCATACCTCCTCATAGACAGCATCATCGACAAATGCCCTCACTGCTTGCATGGGCTTGCAAATCCCTCCCTGCCAGTGCCTCAGATGTCCGGGATGCTAATTGAAGTCAGGTCACCTGGGCCATTATTAGGGCTTTATTCCTCTACTCCACAGCACTGTCTCAAAATTAGTTTGGTCTTATTATTTATTTTTGTTTATTTGACATTTGTTAACCGGGTTAGTCTGACTGGGCAGCAGCCCTTTTTCAGCAGAGGCCTGAGGAGAAAAGCTCCAGAATAGGTCAAGTAACAGAAATAATCACATGGCAGAGTTTATAACAAAACTAAAAATTATAAAATTAGAATATGTCTAAGAGTAATATGAAACAACATGCTAGAAATGGGCAATAAACTGAGCATAATAGGGTACAGAGTTACATGCAATAGGCAAAAACCAATTTCCAAGGACTACAGCTCTGGAAGCTGTAAGTACTACTGACTACTAGTAAACTTTCTAGAAGTTTCTAGAAGCAGAGGCAGAGACAGGAGGGAGAAATGGTTGCTACAGCAGTATTAGAGGAGCGGAGGTGGATTACGTTGGGTCATTTTATAAGCATGTCCATGATATACAGATAACATCCTTTAGAGCTGTTTTGAAAGAGTTAGC
This sequence comes from Protopterus annectens, assembly GCF_019279795.1. Taxonomy (NCBI): domain Eukaryota; kingdom Metazoa; phylum Chordata; order Ceratodontiformes; family Protopteridae; genus Protopterus; species Protopterus annectens. Next base: position 47,715,829 of record NC_056745.1, read on the forward strand.
TTTAGAGATCTGTCTAACACTCACTGCTAGTTCATCCCAAACATTTGCCACTGAGCAGGTGTAAAGAAGTTTACCAATATTTTTACTGGGCACATAAACTTGCAGAAGATGCTGTTGGGAGCTATGGAGAGCCCGTTTGGGAGTATAGGACTGGATGAGGGTAGAGAGAGAGAGAGAGAGAGAGGCAGGAGGAGGGTTCATGTAAGATAGAATGAGCCATGAGAGCTGGGGTAGTAGGATTTGATGATAAAATTCCAATCACTGCAGTTTTTTCAAGGCTAGGTAGTGGTGAGAGTGGTAGGATTGGTTAGTGGCAAACCTTGCAATTTTATTATAGGTGAGTTCAGTTTAGTCAGAAGATTGGATTGGATGTTAGTGAGAATAAGGGTGGCGTAGAGTAGGGTGAGGGGTAGGAATGCTTGTGCAGGAGAGAATCTAGAAGCATCTTTGAGGAATTTTTTTGGACTGCTGAATATGGATATTGAACTTTAGTTGGTTATCGATAACTCCTAGCAATTTAGTGCGAGGTTTAACAGAGATGATAGTTAATAAAGCTTTAACATCATTCAAAAGTAGGGAAAAAAAACATTGTAATGATGAATTCAGGTATCATTACATTTTTCAAAACAGAGAACTTAGTCAGTAATAATATATATGTTTATTTTTCAGTAGACAGTTAAATCATACCTTTTAGAAAGTAAGACAGAGTAAAAGTATTTTCTTTCTAATTTTATGTTCCAGTTGTAACAATAAATATTAATGTAAGCCTACACTATACACAAAAAGAGTAACATGGAATTTAGCAACGTGGGGCTTTTAACCCAGGCATTAATTAGGCCATGTACAGGGTACATTCTTTAAGTTAAATTAAGGTTACTTGTCATATATTTCAGCAAACATCTGTAGCTTTAAAAAGGTCTGTACACTTTGGAGGAAATCCAGAACCATCATATACATTATAGAAGCAGCTAATGAAAATTAATCAAGAACAGAAACAATTATTTACATGAATTTAAGCCTATTTTAGCAAGACATTCTCAACACTTTGCAAAATTACATGGGGAAATTATAAATAGATACTTAGATTTCACTTTCAGCATACTAGTCAGTTGATGTACTTGGTTCACTTTAAATGACATGGTAATTG
>NC_056745.1:47717475-47727475 GCF_019279795.1 Protopterus annectens
TACTGAGTATCTGAAATCCCCAAATGTATATTTGTCCCCATCAGAAGCAAATACAATAACACATTTTAAAATAAACCCCAACGGTGGAATCCAAATATAAACAGGGTCTACAATAAAAGAAAAAAGACCACTGCAAGCAGTAATAACTATAAATATATAAATATAATGATCAATACAGTATGTCAAAAATGCTCCTGCTAAACTTATAAGGAACTTGGATCCCTGAACAAATCATTCAAAGCTAAATATGAGCCATAACTCATTCTTTAACTGTATTAGAAACCTCAGAAACAGTGCACACACACACACACACACACACACACACACACACACACACACACACACACACACACACACACACACACACACACACACACACACTCATACACACACACGTACACCTTGGCTGGCTACTGACCATCCTAAAACAGGACCTGTCAAACCCTCTACAGAGGCTATTCAGTATCGGTCACCAAAGAGGCTTTCTGAAGACGAATGGAAAGGCAGCAATACTCATCGTCCTGCACAAAGGAGGGGCATCAACAGACCTGGGTCATTATAAAGCCATACGCCTGACCAGTCTCATCTGTAAGGCTGTGGAATGATCGTTATGGAATTAATAAATAAGGACATACATAAACTACAAAACTCTTCACCCAGGCCAGTTCATGTTTTGCTAAGGGTAGATCCTGCCTGCTTAACTTGGTCAACTTCTTTGAGAAAGTTACTGACGATGGATGAGGGAAATCTGTATCCACTGCATATCTACACCTTGCAAAGATGTTTGACACCATCCTACATTCAGGCATTATTGATAAACTGCCCGAGCTAAATGTTAATACTATGTAACTCATTATATAACAAACTGGCTCACAAATAGAACCCGGGAAATTTGGTAGTTCTACCTTCTCCAAAAGACCGATCAACAGGGGTGTACCCCAAGGTCAGTCCTTGGGGCACTCCTCTTTGACATTTACTTTTCAAAGGGCAAAGCTAATGTAAAAGGTTTGTGTCAGACCAGGTTTGCAAATGACTGTAAATTTTGTGCCATCCTAAACTCTCCAGGGGGTACCAATATACCCCATTAAGGCCTTTTCAAGCAACTAGCTGGTGCCATAACCATGAACTAATTGCCAAGAAATGTATAATTGTCTCCTTTGGCATGCATGACATCCCCTGTAGCTATGACATTGATAACACACCCCTGAAAATTAATTCAGTTGATAGGCAGCTAGGATCTTATGCAGACACCAAACTATCCTTCGATTACCATGTAACCACTATTGTAAGCAGGTCCTTTTTCATCGCACAAGTTATTAGTAAAGGTATGGAGTTGAGGTCCATGGATGTGATCAGTCCACTGTATTTGGCACTCATTAGGCTGATCATTAAGTATAATGACCCCTTTGGTATGTAACTGTCCAAACACTTAACGCAACCTGAACAACCACAATGCTTTCTCACAAAGAAAATCAAACAGGTTTAGATTAGTACTAGGCTAACTTCTCCTATGGGCCATGTTAAGCCTAGCCAATAACTGTATTTGGGGATCAAACCCTGCACCTTGTGTCTGTAAGGTAAACACCTTAAACATTATGCAAACTTCCCACTTCATTGCCTAAGCTGTAAAAAATACACTCAAAGCCTTGTCACTTTTCTCATTATCATACAGGCTACTGTTGAGAGATCACTGCTTTGTGTACAGAGCCCCAACAAACCCTATCCCCTCTGATATACTGCACATTTGCAAGCCCAGAAGTGGAATAATCACCCAATGAAGAGATATTAATCTCTTCTGCAGCATAAATAGAAGATGCTGGAAGGATAACTACATATCACAGAGAATATCACTTTTCTGGAATAGTCTTTCTCTCCATGGAAGGCAAAGTACTTTCTTTACTCTGTTCAAAAATAATATGGGCAAGTGGATGGGAAACCACAAATTCATCCCTGATTTAGAAACTCTATCCCTTACGGATAGGGGTAACATGCAGATGTTCTACCCAGCTCTAAGTTATTCTGACTTAAATTACAAGGGCTACAAACGTCATGGAAAAACAAGGCTGCACTTGTAAAGATCCTCATGGGTCAATAGCCTAGTAATTCCCTATGAATCTATGAATGATGTGCTAGCAAGTGCACATTAAATGTCTCCAGACTGCTCATTGAGGTATTATCAAATGACAGTGAAAAGAGGCTCTAGCAACCTGTGATAAGCTAAGCATTGCATTTAAAAAATCTGTCAAGCTGTAAAACATATATAAATAGTCATCTGTTGTAAATGTGATAGAAAAAATGTTTGTTTCAGTGAGTGCATTAACTACGTCACTGTCACTATTTCACTCTGGAGTGATTTTACCTTGACACAATAGCTGTCAGGTATACAAAAGCTTCGCTGCTCTGCTAAATAAACACATTTTAATTTTACTCTTGTTGTTGTCCTGATTCTGTAAATCATTGGCTTAAACTGGCAGTTAGTGCAGAGGAATACAGCTCCAACTTGTTAATGAGCTGCTCCTTTTGGCAAGGGTGCAGGGTTTGAATCTTTCCACATTTACTTAGGGGTTGGCATATTGGTTAAAGGTGTTTACCACACAAACCCAAGACACAGTTTGACTCTTGAACAGTAAACCAGCTAGGTTTAAAATTAGTCTATAAGGGCAGCTAGCCTAGTACTTGCATATTAATTGGTATGTACCTTGCTTAAAATGTCATTTACATATCCATTTTTACTGTCCTTTAATGAAAGGATTTGGTTTATGTATACTCATCTGATTTATTTTCTATTAAAACACTAGAATGAAATGCATAAAGTAATATTAACTGTATTTTACTAAGCATGTTCAAAATAGTGGCAGATATGCTGATTAAAATATGACACACAGGCATGACAAAACCTATGTTAATCTGCACCTGAAAATTTATGATTGTGCAAATGCATATAATTCTGGCTCATGCAGAGTTACAGTAAGGTATGTCAAAGTGTGATTCTTCTGGAGTTTATTGACTTTTTTATCCATTTATGTCTCTTCATCCATCGTCTAAACTGCTTTTCCTGGTGAAAGTCATGGTGATAGTAATATAAGCAGGGTAGACCAGACTTTTGTATCTCCAGCAATAGTGTACTGTATATCCTATGGGATCCTCAGGCATTCTCTGATAGGTTGAGAGCTATAATTCCTCTAATATGTCCTGGGTCTCCCAACAGCCTTTTATGAGGACATCAAGCCTGGTACATCTATGGAGTATCCTCACTACAGGCCCATATAAAACACACAAAGCCAACAAGGTGGTAAGAGTCCCAATAAGGTCCAATGGTGAAAAAAAATGAACAAAATCATGGAGTAAATGTACAGACACTTTAACAAAATAAAAACTAGAATGGGCAAGTGCTTTCGTCCTTATACATTGGACTTCTTCAGAACCATTCAACATTGACAGAACATCCTCTTAATATCAGGTGCCATTGTGGCATTTAACCTTAATTGCCACTTTAATTCACACTCATCCACTTTGTTTTCCCATTACCCACCCTTTTCATCTCTTCTAACTTTTTCTAATATGCCCAAAAGAAATGTAATGCCCTGACAATAATACTTTGTATGTTTAAAAAGGCATTGTTCATGTAATGCCTGACAATAATACTTTGTATGTTTAAAAAGGCATTGTTCATGTAATGCCTGACAATAATACTTTGTATGTTTAAAAAGGCATTGTTCATGTAATGCCTGACAATAATACTTTGTATGTTTAAAAAGGCATTGTTCATGTAATGCCTGACAATAATACTTTGTATGTTTAAAAGGCATTGTTCATGTAATGCCCTGACAATAATACTTTGTATGTTTAAAAGGCATTGTTCATGTAATGCCTGACAATAATACTTTGTATGTTTAAAAGGCATTGTTCATGTAATGCCTGACAATAATACTTTGTATGTTTAAAAAGGCATTGTTCATGTAATGCCTGACAATAATACTTTGTATGTTTAAAAAGGCATTGTTCATGTAATGCCTGACAATAATACTTTGTATGTTTAAAGGGCATTGTTCATGTAATGCCTGACAATAATACTTTGTATGTTTAAAAGGCATTGTTCATGTAATGCCTGACAATAATACTTTGTATGTTTAAAAGGCATTGTTCATGTAATGCCTGACAATAATACTTTGTGTGTTTAAAAGGCATTGTTCATGTAATGCCCTGACAATAATACTTTGTATGTTTAAAAAGGCATTGTTTATGTAATGCCTGACAATAATACTTTGTATGTTTAAAAAGGAATTGTTCATGTAATGCCTGACAATAATACTTTGTATGTTTAAAAAGGGATTGTTCATGTAATGCCCTGACAATAATACTTTGCATGTTTAAAAAGGCATTGTTTATGTAATGCCTGACAATAATACTTTGTATGTTTAAAAAGGCATTGTTCATGTAATGCCTGACAATAATACTTTGTATGTTTAAAAAGGCATTGTTCATGTAATGCCCGACAATAATACTTTGTATGTTTAAAAAGGCATTATTCATGTAATGCCTGACAATAATACTTTGTATGTTTAAAAGGCATTGTTCATGTAATGCCTGACAATAATACTTTGTATGTTTAAAAGGCATTGTTCATGTAATGCCTGACAATAATACTTTGTATGTTTAAAAGGCATTGTTCATGTAATGCCTGACAATAATACTTTGTATGTTTAAAAGGCATTGTTCATGTAATGCCTGACAATAATACTTTGTATGTTTAAAAAGGCATTGTTCATGTAATGCCTGACAATAATACATTGTATGTTTAAAAAGGCATTGTTCATGTAATGCCTGACAATAATACTTTGTATGTTTAAAAGGCATTGTTCATGTAATGCCTGACAATAATACTTTGTATGTTTAAAAGGCATTGTTCATGTAATGCCTGACAATAATACTTTGTATGTTTAAAAGGCATTGTTCATGTAATGCCTGACAATAATACTTTGTATGTTTAATAGGGCATTGTTCATGTAATGCCTGACAATAATACTTTGTATGTTTAAAAAGGCATTGTTCATGTAATGCCTGACAATAATACTTTGTGTGTTTAAAAGGCATTGTTTATGTAATGCCTGACAATAATACTTTGTGTGTTTAAAGGGCATTGTTCATGTAATGCCTGACAATAATACTTTGTATGTTTAAAAGGGCATTGTTCATGTAATGCCTGACAATAATACTTTGTATGTTTAAAAGGGCATTGTTCATGTAATGCCTTGCAATAATACTTTGTATGTTTAAAAAGGCATTGCTCATGTAATGCCTGACAATAATACTTTGTGTGTTTAAAAGGCATTGTTCATGTAATGCCTGACAATAATACTTTGTATGTTTAAAAGGGCATTGTTCATGTAATGCCTGACAATAATACTTTGTATGTTTAAAAGGCATTGTTCATGTAATGCCTGACAATAATACTTTGTATGTTTAAAAGGCATTGTTCTCATCACAATTCTTAATAGCATACAGATGTTCGTAAATGCATTCACGAAGGCTTCAGATAGTTTTGCCAATATAAAAATAGTTACAATGCTTACAGATCGCAATATAAACTAATCCCAAGGTGGCACAATTCTCTGTATCTAACCAAACACATTGTGAAGGTTCACTAATAAACACATTTTTTTCCTTGTAAAATATAACTGCAGTATTTACACGTACCACATTTTTTGGTAGCCCACTATCCCTTTTGCTTGATGGTATAGGGTGCTCTAAAAAGTGTTACAAAAAGTTGTGGTTGTTGCCCTCAGTTATACACGCTGGTTTGTTTTTTTTCTTGAGAGGCCCATATTACCTCACCTGACTCCTCTCAACCCAGACGATTAGTGGCTCTAATCTGAGGTCATTCCGTGTTACTAAGATATTTGCTCTGTAATGGAGAGTGATCCCATGTAAACTGTGAAGGAAGCTCAGTTCTTCTTGATATAACCACAACCTTATTCTTTCAGTCACTAGCCCAGGCTCATAACTGTAGGGGAGAATTGGGACATAGACTAACCTGTAAAGGGACAATTTCATCCTACGACTCAGAGGTCACTTGACTACCACAGTTTAGTGCAATTCCCACTTTACTCATTCTACTACATCCATTGGTCAGCCTGCCAGCATTTTCTGCTGTCATCATTTATCAAGACCCAGGATACTTAAACTCCTCCACCCATGAACCACTCAGTTCCATACCAGAGACCATAGTCACTTGAGGTAGGAAAAGAACATCATCTGCAAACAATGAAGATGCAACGCACACATCACCAGACTGGGTACATTAAAAAACGCACCTGTGCATTGATATCTTCTCCATGAAAATCACAAACAGGAATGGAGATATGATACATGAGAGAGACAGCTAAATAGACAGAGACAGAGAGAGAGCAGACAAGGAGACAGAGAGACAGAGAGGGAGACGGAGACAAAGAGACAGAGAGAGACAGACAGAAATACAGGGAGAGAGATAGAGAGACAGACAGAAACACAGGGAGAGAGATAGAGAGAGGGAGGGACAAAGAGAGAGAAGGGTGGGAGACAGAAAGAAAGAGAGAGGGAGACAATGACAAAGAGAGTGCAGACAGACAGAAAGGGGGATAGAGTATGAGAAGAGAGGGACAGAGGAAGAGAGAGAGATAGACTGACAGGGAGAGAGGGAAAGGCACAGATGCAGAGACAGACAGACAGACAGACAGAGGGGGAGCCAATAAGAGAGACAGAAAGACAAAGAGGGAGAGACATACAGAATTAGAGGGGGAGAGAGAAAGACAGAGAGAGGGAGACAGAGGCAGAGAAGGGTGGACAGAAACACACACACACACACACACACACACACACACACACACACACACACACACACACAGGGTATGAGAGAGACAAAGAAGGAGAGAGACAGAGAGAGGTAGTTCGAGACAGAGAGAGAGGGAGAGAGGGAGACACACACACACACACACAGAAGAAAAATGAGAGATACAGAGAGGGAGAAAGAAAGGGAGGGAAGTAAACTGAGACAGAGAAAAAGAAACAGAAAGGAGTGACTGACATAGAGAAAAGGGGAGAGAAACGAGAGAGAGAGAGATGGAGAGGGAAAGAGATAGAGAGAGAGAATGAGAGAGGAAGAAAGACAGATGGGGAAGCACAGAGGGAGATAAAACCAGAGAGGGAGAGAGAGAGACAGGGAGAGAGAGAAACAGGAAGAGAGAGAGACACACACACACACACACACACACACACACACACACACACACACACACACACACACACACACACACACAAAACACACACACACAGGAAGAATAGAAAGAGAGGCAGAGAGCCAAAGAAAGGCAGAGAAAGATGCAGAGAGAGAGGGAGGAGAGAAAGATGGACAGAGAGAGACAGAGACACAGAGGGAGGGAGAGAGAGACTGAGAGAGAGACAGACAGAGAGGGAGAGAAGCAGAAACAGAGGCAGAGAGAATGAGAGGTATAGACAGTGAAAGAGATAGAGAGGGAGAAATATAGAGAGACAGGGAGGGGAGAAGAGAGAGAGACAGAAAGAGAAACAGAAAGAGAAAGGAAGCAGAGACTGAAAAGGGAGAGAGAGAGAGAGAGAGAGAGGAGAGACAGAAAGAGAGATATAGAGAGGGAGAGAAAGAGAGACAAAAAGAGAGAGAAAAAGTCAGGATGATAGAGTAAGACAGATGGAAAGAGAGTCACAGATGGAGGGACAGAGAGGCAGAGACAGAGAGAGACAGGGAGGCAGAGAGAAAGAGATAGAGATGGAAAAAATAATTATTTGTGAAGACATTCTGTATACTCAGTAGTAATACATTCAGCAGCTATTGAATTATAGTATTTAAATAAGCAACACTAACAGAATAAGGGAAAATAAACTAGCAATATCAACAAGTCAGGAAGGTATGTGAGGCATCTGAAAGTATCACAGAAACCAAATTAGTGACATAATGGTAGAAGGCTGCAAGAATTGTTAATGCAATGCATGTTAAAGAGATCAGTTTAAATAGCTTTGCAATGATATCTGGCATATGATAGCCACTGTTATATTTATCCTGTTTTATCCTGTTCAGAAATGCTGCATACAAACTACACATGGGACAGACCATAAATGCAGCACTGCCTGTGCGATATGACCTAAAGTACTGTCCCTTAACATTCTACATTCTATTACTCCTCTTGAAGTAACATCAGTATTTATTTTTAGGATGTTAAGTCTGTATCTTTTTATGGTTCCCTTTTAGTTGATGAAGGTATTTGCCTCCATCTTTATTAATCTGTATAACAGGATCATGGCTTGTTCCCTTTTAGTTGATGAAGGTATTTACCTCCACCTTTATTAATCTGTATAACAGGATCATGGCTTGTTCCCTTTTAGTTGATTAAGGTATTTACCTCCACATTTATTAATCTGTATAACAGGATGATGGCTGGTTCCCTTTTAGTTGATTAAGGTATTTACCTCCACCTTTATTAATCTGTATAACAGGATCATGGCTGGTTCCCTTTTAGTTGATTAAGGTATTTACCTCCACCTTTATTAATCTGTATAACAGGATCATGGCTGGTTCCCTTTTAGTTGATGAAGGTATTTACCTCCACCTTTATTAATCTGTATAACAGGATCATGGCTTGTTCCCTTTTAGTTGATTAAGGTATTTACCTCCACCTTTATTAATCTGTATAACAGGATCATGGCTGGTTCCCTTTTAGTTGATTAAGGTATTTACCTCCACCTTTATTAATCTGTATAACAGGATCATGGCTATTTGTCATGCACATCAGATGTCCTGCTTCATGGGCTTGTAAATATAGTGATTGTGACCCTGTCTATAATTGTACACATATGCTGCATGTGCCATTTAAGGTGTTGATCAAGATTCTGAATATGCACACCATAGCCTTAGTTTTGCTTTTTAATAATGCTACTTGCATGAGTACTCTATTATACATTTTATATCATTGTTTGGTCCTGTTTTGCAGCTTTTCTCCCTGGTTCTCCTCTTAAAATAGACTTTGCTCTGACAGCTCTGTATGTAATAAAATGAATAAACATGCTTTATTCTGTGCCATACCAGTATATTTGGGTGTGTAAACACTAAATTCTGCATCACATGATCCTTTTTTGAAGGGACTATGTGAGTTGCATGTGCTTTGTCGTTGTGGTCTTTGCTAAAAATGTGCACTTAAAATAGATCTTCAACATGAATGTCAAAGAAACTACAAAATGCATAATAAAGTAGTCCAGCTCCTACACAACCATGTGTACACCTAGAACACTGCATCTATCATGGTAGGTGATGTCATAAAAGTGCCAGCAACAAGGTATCCATATGCATGGTAAATACATCTAAAATACATGACATGATGCCTATGCATACCACACAAAGATGTATGGCATGTGAAACACAGCAGAGAAAGCATATGACAAGTATATGGCCATGCAACATACACAAATGGAAAGATGGTTTGCACTCTGACTGTAATGGCCCACCATGTTGTCTCCAAAAAACAACCTTGTAGTTGGAACATGATCAAAAGAATCAACATTATTCCATCACTGTGTGCTTGTAATATGTGCAGACATGCAACCACAATAACATTATTCCATCACTGTGTGCTTGTAATATGTGCAGACATGCAACCACAATAACATTATTCCATCACTGTGTGTGCTTGTAATATGTGCAGACATGCAACCACAATAACATTATTCCATCACTGTGTGCTTGTACTATGTGCAGACATGCAACCACAATAACATTATTCCATCACTGTGTGCTTGTAATATGTGCAGACATGCAACCACAATAACATTATTCCATCACTGTGTGTGCATGTAATATGTGCAGACATGCAACCACGATAACATTATTCCATCACTGTGTGCTTGTAATATGTGCAGGCATGCAACCACAATAACATTATTCCATCACTGTGTGCTTATAATATGTGCAGACATGCAACCACAATAACATTATTCC